>NC_029791.2:19570735-19579919 GCF_000816755.2 Arachis ipaensis | reverse complement strand
ATATATAACAAATTAAAGGTTATATGCAAACACTTTCTATTATCATTATTCTAAATTTGTGAACTTATTTTGTGACTATTTGATTGTAATATTCTAGTTTCAAAGAGACGAATTACAATAGCAACCAATAATAAAAATATAAGCAATTCATAATAATAATCTTAATATTAATGTTACTATGACTTCTATGGTTACACACTAGTACTAACATCTATAAATCAAACAAAACAACCAAAGACACTAGTTACCACATAACAAAAGTATATTCAATCTGCCTACTGACACAAATTACCAAATTTTCTATCCCTTAACAGGCCCATCAGCAAATTAACAAATTGCATACCTAGTGAACCAAAAAACTTTTTTGGTTTATGACATCTAAAAATTAACAACAAAATCATTTTTATTTGCATTGAATAGTTCAAATAGATTGAAAATAATAGTACATGAGTAAAAACCACCATACTAATCAACCATATAAAAATATGCATAATTGTGGTAATATTTTCCTATTTTGAATCAATAATAGCAAAATAACAATTCACAGAAAATGTATTTCCAGAGAACATAAGAAGTAAATGCTGTAATAACTAACTGTAGCAATATAGTAATTAGTAATTAGTTTCATAACAAAATAGAGTAGCATCATACCAAATCAATATTAAAATCATAACATAAACCAAATCAATTAAAGTCAGATAAGAAGGGACACTTGAGTTACCTAATAAATAGAGGTTGAGCCACAACGAAGAGGTAGAGAACCAGTGACCGGAGACAGGCCGGGTGCAAAGTGAAAACAGCAACGACGAGAGGGAAAAACAACCAGGTGACAGCAAAAAGTAGCGAAGCAGAAGTAGAAGAGGTGACAACCTACAAACGACGAGGAGAAGTATTGATGGCCAGGGAAGAAGCAGCAACGACCATGGCGATGAGAGGGGAGAAGCAGCAACGGCCCATGCAGCGAGGAAAGGAGAAGTAGCGACGGCCCACGACGAGGAGCGGAGAAGTAGCAACAGCTAGGAGAGAAGTAGCAACGACCATTGCGCGGAAAGGGGAGAAGTAGCGACAACCCATGTGGCAAGGAGAGCAGAAACACAGTGATGGTGCACCACGAACTGCTTTCTTCGACGGTGGGTTAAAGCTAGAGGGTGAGGGTTGCATGATGTTTGATTTTGTGCAATGATGGCTCTGATGATGAGTGGTAGGTTAGGGCTAGAGGGAGGAAAAAAATCAGAGCTGAGTGTTTTGTTACTAATATTTTTTTAAGTGTAAAAGTAAATATTATGTTATTATTTATGGAGGAATAAATTTTTTGTTTCAAGCTCTCAAATTTATTTGTTATACATTTATAACAATAATTTTTTGGTGTTCTACAAATTTAATATTTATAGAGAATGATTTTTATATGTATCTTTTAATTTGCAGAATTATTTAAATAATATCATAAAATTGTTGCCTGATAAAAAAATGATTGTAATTGTTATAAAATTATTCTTTAAAATAGTCAAAGATAACAGTTTTATTTTGTTGTTATAATGTAATAAAAATTTAAATTTTAACAACACTATAAAAATAGTTGTCTAAAACTATCTAATAGAATGGTTTTAAAGTGTAACAAATTTTGACAACGATTTTTATATGTACTATAAATTAAATATTTTTAGAGAACGATTTTTATACGTATCTTTTGTACAATTATTTAAATAACATTAAAAAAATTATTGCTTAAAAACAAATGATTATAACGTTTAAAAAATCGTTTTTTAAAATAGTCAAAAAAAATAATTTTATTTTATTATTATAAAATAATAAAAAATTAAACTTTAACAGCAATATTATAAAAAGTTATTGTCTAAAATCATCTAAAAATTAGTTTAAGACGTTGTAAATTTTGACGTTATTAAACCCATATTTATTGGAGTGCGTAACTTCTTTTGACTGTTGAGACTACTAATTAATGCCAAGCTTGCTAAAGAATAAACCAACTTCAATTTGACCAGAAGAAACTTCATTACTAGGTCAAGGAGGCTGACCTTGCCGAAGAAATTAACGTGGTTAGAAAGAGAGCGCTTGAGCGGGAGAAGGCAAAATTGGAGGAAGAGGGAAGAGCGACCATGAAAAAGGAAAAAGAGATGGCCGACTATGAACAGAACAGCCTAGGGAGGACGCTTTGCTTGGAGCAAAAGTGGTACAATGTCAAATATCAAAGCCCAAGTCAAGCTTTTGACACCCAAGTTAGATGTAGGACTTCTCGATCCGTCTAAGGTTGTTACTGATGGAAAGTCGTGAATCCCTTCCAAAGACATTTTATTTAAATCTTCCCACCCATCTTGAATATATTTTATTTTATGATTCTTGTACTTTGTTTGATACTTTTGTAATTATTATTCTTGTCGTATATATAAATCTGAGTATACAAGAAATAACATAAAATACTTATGATTAAATTGTATATTATTTATTTCATATGCCTTTGCTTTTGCTTTATTTTATTTAAAAACGAATAAGATACAAACATTGAGGGAGTACAATGTTGATTAATCTATTTTGCAAAAGAAGGCATTTCTCAACTTTATATATTTTTTAGAAAAATATGATCCCTAAAGCCTAATGGGGACAATCATGCTCATGAACGCATGCACATACTTCATAAGGTATTTCATGAGATTTTCTCTTCGCACAATGTCCTCGTCCACCCTCATAGCGACTAAGACATATGAATTTGCAAAATGATTCACGACAAGGATTAAGGTACAAATCATTCGAACATAATGCTCCTTCCACACTTGCTGTAGAAACTACAAAAATCAAAGGAACGAAACAAAAAAAAAAAAAATAGTTATAATAATAATTCATTTTTAAAATCTTTGTTAACATTTGTATATATGCTTAAATATATACTGTACCATAAATAATAAGAATAAGGGAAAAAATTGTAGCATAGGAAAACTTAGCCATCGTATAAAGGCATAAACCCTTATGGCTTGAATATAGCCGTTGCAGAATGACTTTTATCTATTATTAGTGGGCTTTAGATGGTTTATGCCAGTATAAATAGAAGTCTTTAGAATCTCTGCCTCAGTTAGAATAGAGAATTTATACTCATTCATTACTTGTATTTATACTATCACCAATGCTTGCATGCATTTTCTTTCTCTGGTTTTAGTCACATTCTTGCTCCTATTACAAACTAATATGGTATTAAGAGTCACGTGATGCACCATTGAACTTTTTCAATCATGCATTCAATTCTTTGATTTTCTTTCCTTTTTTTGTTGTATTAATTCAATTAATTTTAAAACCTACATTCAATTTATTAATTTTTTTTTACCATTCACAAGTGTAAGTTCTAGAACACCAAAATTTTTTATTTAATTTTTTATTTAATTTTTTTTGAAGTAAAAAAACTCAACACAACAAAATTTTCTTTCCTTTTTTGTTGTATTAATTCAGTTAATTTTAAAACCTACATTCAATTTATTAATTTTTTTTACCATTCACAAGTGTAAGTTCTAGAACACCAAAATTTTTTATGATGGAGTAATTATTTTATTTTTTATTTTTTTCTTAACTATTTCATATAATAATAACATGTTCTTCACTTTTTTTTATTGAAATTGATATTTTTAAGGTTTAAATTATAATTTTTTCATTTCTTTATGAATCCAGCTATAATTTTATTTTTTAACTATATAATGAGTGTTTTTATTCAATTTTTTGTTTTTGTTTTTATAGCATAATGATTGTCTTTTACCGTAATAATTTATAATGCATTACGTTCATCGTAGTCCGTCCCAACTAGTTTCATTGATTCATGTGCTAATTATATAGATATAAGAATTTAACACAGAGGTAGTGAATTTTATTTTATTAAAAGATAGTTAGATCTCTTTATATATTATGACCACCTTAATAGAATGCGAGTTAAGTTATTTTTGGTACAGGATTGAATTTATTCATTGAACAAAATGTAGTTATTTTATACCTTATCGCATTACTTGGATAACAAATGATGAGACTTAATTAACAAAAAAATGATAAGACTTAATTAACAAAAAGAAAATCTGAATTTACTAGATTCTACATATTTAAATTGGTCAAACTAGTTCTATTAGTTGTCGTTACAAAAATAATTATAATATATATGCATCTAAAATCTACAATTGAATGCTTTAGATATTATTTAAATAGTTTAGTTTTAATTTAAAATTTGATTAATTTAGTTTCAAGAAAATTTGAAAAATGATATCAATTTATTTTGATGGTTGAATTTGCAGATATTCCTACATGATTCATAAGTAAAACTTTTAAACCTCTCTTACTCTTAACTCTTGAAAGTGCCACATATAGTTGGTCATGTGTAAAAACTGGTTTGGGCAAGAACAATCCAACATGAGATAAAGTTTGTCCCTGAAACTTGTTAATTGTCATGACAAACGTTACTATTATAGGAAACTGTCTTCGTTAGAATCTAATTGGGACGGTTTCATTTGTTGGTACCATATTCATTCTTGGAATCAAAGTAATATGACCAACATTGTTATCCGTTAAGACTTCACATTCTATGACATGATTTCCAAACTTCCTAACTTGTAGCCTTGTACCATTACAAAGACCATTGGATTAGTCAATATTCCTCAATAACATCACCGGTAGGGGTGAGCACGGGTAGCGGGTACCCGATTACCCGTCCGAACCCGAACCGAACCAATTAAAGTGGTTCTGAAACTAACGGGTAATCGGGTCTAACCCGAACCAAACCGATAGTTTTTGTTAGTGATTGGTTCGGGTATCGGTTTTAGGGGTGCGGAACCCGAACCAACCCGCGAACCCGATTATATATTAATTAAATAACAAAAAATAAAAAAATATATATGAATTTTTCATTAGACAATGATTATATATTATTAATATGTTTGGATTTTAATGAGTTTAGTTTTTAATGTATTTAGTGTTTAACATGTTTGGATTATTTCTATTGATGTTACATGTTTATTGTACTTGTTGAATTTTTAAGATAAAATTTTGATTTTTTTTATGAATTTTAAAGTCATTGGGTACCCAATTACCCGAACCGAACCAATCAATTCTTAATCGGTTTGGTTTGGTTCGGGTACATATACAAAAAAATACAAATTCGAACCAAACCAAATCAATTACATTTTGATCGGTTCGGTTCTAATTTCACCATAAACCCGAACCAAACCGACCCTGCTCACCCCTAATCACCGGAACACCAATCTTGAGTATTAATTTATGTGGAGGCAAACCAAAGCAATTTATACTATTCAATAATTCAGGACCATAGAGATCTAGCTGACTCTCCATATTCCCTTCATCTATACAAATAGAATCCGAACTAAGATATCATTTTTCTCCTCTAGGAATGATAGCCATCAGATGGTTGTTGACCTCTTTAACGATGTCTATTGTGGGAGCCAGTATAGTTCTTGCTTTGAAAAAATCTTTTGAGGACATGTTTTCCAAAATATTTGGATAAGAAAAATGAACCAACTCATCAAATGCCTGGTCCGAAGAAGGAATAACAATATCTCCTCGAAGACATATCTCAGATTCACCATCTATATTGTCACCTATTAGACCATCACTAACTTTCAATAACCACTCACCAAATTGCTCTGTCTCATCTTGATCTGAAGTAGTCGTCCCTACAGAGAGTCTCATATTTTTTGTTAGTTTGAGCACCTGACAAAACTTCCAAAGGTAAGACGAATTCACGGTTGAATGAACGATATCTTGTCTCGATCCTCGTGAAATGACAGGAAAAATTTGTCTAAAGTCTCCACCTAGTACAACCACTTTTCCTCCAAAGGGCAAATCTTTGCTATATGTTGGAGAACACCTCATGATATCACCCAAGCATTTATCAGGCACTTCATAGCAGTACCTACTAACCATTGGAGCCTCATCCTAAATTATAAGTTTGGCTTTCAACAGCAACATTGTTTGAGGGGAACCATGTTTGATGTTATATACAGAATTCTCAGTTATATTTGGCGGTATTTTGAACCTTGAGTGTGCCGTTCTTCTATTGGGAAGAAGTAAAGATGCAATACCACTCGAAGCAACGTTTAACATTATATCACCCCTTGAGCGAATCTCAGCAGACATAAAGTTCCAGAGAAATATTTTTCCAGTACCCCCATGACCATACACAAAGAAAAAATCCCCCTTCATCACAATACACAGCTGCAACAATTTTATCGAATGCATATCTTCGCTCAGGTATTGCGATGGCTAACATGTCTGAGGCATTTTTCTTTAAATCATCCCTGTTAAAGTTTAGCTCTTCCCTAATAATCCTTTCGGTTAACAAAGAACTATCAACTTCAGTTGCTAAAGGCATTGGAGGATAGTCTTTTAAGGTTTTACCATAGGAATGTAAGATCTTGTCTATATCCATTAAGCACAACTGCTTAATCTCATCATCTGACATTGTTAACTCTGCATATTATACGATACTGTAAAAATTCAATCAAACTAAAAATGATCAATAAGGAAGAACTTTTATCATTGTAATTAATAAAAATTCACCCCTCATGTTCATCACAGCTCTCTGTCGATATAAAATATCATCTGAGAGTTCATGTCAACATCTATCCCAGACATGTTCTGGTCTTGAGATATTGTTGGATGTTAATAGAATGACAAATAACCTCCTAACATATGGTCATGAGGCCCATGAGCTTGCTTCCTTAATTGCATAAATGAATTCTTTGTCATCTTGCAAGAGTTCAAGGGCGAAGCATGCATCTCTATACATAGCATAAATTATTCCTTCTACTGTTCTTATATCTCGAAAACTCATACATCCTCTCTGAGTATTCAAGAGAAGTTGTTGGTAATATTCTTCAATATTTGCTGCAAAAAATTTGGTTACAATTCCACTTTTAAGTTGTTAAATGGATTAAGCTACGCTATTTTAATTATTATGTAGCTACACATCCGCATAAGAATAATTTTCCTAAAAAATATAGAAAAATAAAAAATTGTATAATCTACAGATTATAACTGTTGAAAGTTATCTGAACATTTATTTTCTAGTGTAGATAAATCGAATAAAATGGACTGAGGTATAGGCTGTTAATATTTTAAATTTAAATCATTAAATAAGTAAGATCAAAATTGAATATAAACTCGTCATTACCTGTAGGTACATGAGTCTTCCAATTGCGAAGCCTTTCTTTCGAGTAAACCACTTTGAAGAATCGTCCTTCCAAACAAACTTGGTTGGAAACTCAGCATAAGTCAGACTTCGAGCATAGGGATATGACATGTTCGCCGCCATCCATCCCAAAAATATGGACTTATGAGATATTGCTCTTTCGACGATATCATTCACATTAGAAGTTTCACCATAAACCACAGGTTGCTCATCCACCAAATGGAATGGAAGTCTAATCACAAATGGTTCTTTCTCTTGGATTTCGTATCCAAATAGACGCCAGACTACCTCACATGCCGAAATGTACCTACAATCGTAGTAATTCCTAATTTCGTCAACAACTTGTGTGGCTTCTGACGGATCACCAGCATTGTATAGAGTAGTTGTTACGCGGTCATTACCCTTCTGTACATACTTAAACAGATATTTAATAGAACTTGTTTGGCATGTGTATTCCACATTTATGTGGCACCCGAACTTGAGCAACAATTCTGGATTATACGAAACAATGAACTTATTGTCTAGTACACATTCCCTTTTCTTCACTATTCGACCGTTATTAGTACGCCTATATTTGGAAAATCCGGCCTCATCAATGAGTGTTCGCGGTCTAAACTCTTTAGGATAGAACTTTGAACATGATCCATTCTTCATGCAAGGTAAATTCTTGTTGTACGGACCACATGGACCATGTACCATGTAATTTTGAATAGCTCCATGTAGATTTGGCCTTTCATTTTCATCAAGAATCTTAACTGTTATAGATTTGGCCTTTCATTTTCACATCAATTTCAGAGAGGAGAGGAGAGAAGTGTGGGAGTGGGAATGGGTTACGGGCTTAAGCCGTTGGGATTCTTTTTTTTTTTAAGTCAAAACGGCACCGTTTGGAGGAGTTATTAACAAACCGAAAACCTTTTAAAAAAAACCAACCAGTTCTAACGGTTCACCAATTAATCACATATACGACCGATTTTGTAATGAGTTTTTTTGTCAGACGATTTACTCATAACATCTGTTAAGCCATTTTTAAATTTTATAAAATTATTTATAATAATTACAAAAATTATTTAATTTAATTTATTTTTGTATGTGGTATGATTTGATTGAAAGAGCAACAATTTATAATTTTATCTAGCATCAATAATGCAAATTATGATTTGATTCTTCTATAATTTTATCTAGCATCAATAAAATTTCACTATCACTGGTTTAAAAAAAATTAAAATCTAAAACGATGGTTAAAAATAAATAAAGAGGACAGATTTAATTCTTCTATAATTGTATGCGTTTTTTTTTTCCTGATTTGCGTTTTTATCACAATCCACAAGTTCTATATTTTATAACTTAACGTTAATTCATATATAGTATATAAATAAATTTAATTAGAATAAATAATAATTTATTTATTTTATTTTAGACTTTATAAATGAAAAGACTAATTCACTAATATAATGAATTATAATTAATGTAATATAATTAATTAAGTAATATAAATTATAATAAATTATATTAATTATATTAATATTAATATTTAAATATCTAATCAAATCAATTAGTTGATATAATTAAGTCAGTACAATAAATTGTATTGAATAAGTTAAAACAATTAAATCGGGAAACACTCTCCGAAGCATGCCACGTCAGCTTCATCATTAAGTGCAGACATCCGATTTTTATATAATAGAATAGATTTATAATAAAAAACTTAATTAAATCTTTGACTGCATGTATTTTAATAAAAATATTATGTTAATTTTAATATTTTTAACATGAAAAGGACGTAATTATAAAATTAAAAGCAATGTAAAGACTCAATTGAAAGAAAAAAAGTATAGGATCTAATTAAAATTTTGGTGAAATTATAAAGACTAATAGAATAATCAAACCTATATAATATTAATAACCAATATTACAGAAGAAACATGAATATTAATATATCATTATGAGAAAGATAATATTTATATATTATTAAAGTTAGATATGTGTATTAATTCGTTA
>NC_029791.2:19569763-19570321 GCF_000816755.2 Arachis ipaensis | reverse complement strand
AATGTAAATAATACAAATTATACTACAAATTATATAATTATTTGTTCCTAAATTAGAAAATTAAATTACAATATCATTAATTAATAATTTTTGTAACAGTTCATACCACCCGCTAGCATGATACTGTCTGTTTTAACATACAAGGTCTCACGGTTTTGTTTTTGACGATAGGGATGATAGCCAAAGCCCCCCACACTCATTTGTCAAAACGCGTCATGTTAGGGAGAGGTATCCACACCCTTATACGACATGTTTTGTTCCCTTCCCTAACCGATGTGGACCTTACAATTTTTCTATTTTTAAAGCATTATAATTAAATGCATAAACTCTAATTAAGGAATAAATATGCATGTTAAATTAAATAGAATTTTTTAAATTGAATTCTTAGAATAAAATAATATTTTAAATTTTTTTGTTGAAAATTTTGTGATTAATTTTTTTTGGTGACATGATTAGTTTGCTTTAGGTACTTTTAGATTTTATTTTTTGATGTATTGAGTATGATTTTTTATGTTTTTTCATATCGTTAATTAATAATTTTTTTAGCTTCAAAAATAT
>NC_029791.2:19563393-19569745 GCF_000816755.2 Arachis ipaensis | reverse complement strand
ATTATTAAAATTATAATATGCATATTAATATTTTAAATTAATTTTTTTTTTCAAAGACAGAATTTTATACATTAGAAATAGAATTGCAAAAAAGCTCAACTATTGGACTAGTACAAATAGAATTGGAGTTCTCTCAAACAAACTCAAAGGAGTAAGAAAGACTTAATTTAAAATAGGAAATAGCACTTCAATGTGAAATTGCAGCAAGTTCTTGAAAAAGATTTAATGCAGATGCAGCGATGGAGTCTGATGATGGAGAGTCTTTCACAAATACATGACGATTACGAACATTCCAGATGCACCAGCACACAATAGCCGCAAGATGGAGGAGTTGGGCACCATTAACCCTTAGCTGAAAAAATAATTTGAGGTGGTTCCAAGCTTGATAAAAGTAGTCATTTTCTCTAGCATCAAGATCCCTTGTAAATTACATTTTTTCATGTTTCTTTTGAAATTGGGCATCGAAAAAAGCAATGATTTATGGACTCTTCTCTGTTTGCAGCGCCGACATATAGGATGGATAGAGGTTATATGATGGTGGAGGACTTGCATTACTAGAATTGAGCCATGAAAGGATCTCCATAAGAAAAATTAAATTTTTGGGGGAAGACCCATCTTCCATAGGTCACACCATAATTGCTTATTTCTCATTATTTCAGGGCCCAGGTCTATGGACAAATGGTGGAAAAGGTAAGTTATTTGGTATCCTGAAGACACATAATATTTTCCATTCTTATTAAAATACCAAATGATCTCATCTTCTCCATCACCAATATTGATTGTAAAAATTCTTCGTCTCATCGCTTCTGAAAAAATTATGTTCAATTAAATTTTGGTTCCATATTTTGTTAGAGAGTATCAAATCACGGACCCGAAATAGAGGCTGAGTTGGTACAGAATTAGCTTCAGAAGGGAGAACATAGAATGGATATGGAGGAGAACCTCAAGGATCTCTACAAATTTTGATGTTATCACCGATTCTAACTTTTCAGCAGAGACCTTTCTCTATCACTTTTTGACCCTCAAGAACACTCTGTCACCCCCAATTTAAATTGAGGATGAGAGTGGTACTAGAGCTTGGAATTGGGAGAGTGGTGGTATGCAATAAAATTAGAAGTTAGAGTTAGGTTATATTATAGAATAAATTTAGAATTTTATATAATTTTTTAGAATTTAGATAATTTTGTCTGCAAAAGCTCATCTTTTATGGGTATAACTTTAATTTCTGTCTTTTATGGTTAGAAATGCCAGTGTCCGAATCTTTCATGGTCAAAAATGGCTATTTACTCCATA
This sequence comes from Arachis ipaensis, assembly GCF_000816755.2. Classification (NCBI taxonomy): domain Eukaryota; kingdom Viridiplantae; phylum Streptophyta; class Magnoliopsida; order Fabales; family Fabaceae; genus Arachis; species Arachis ipaensis. The sequence continues at coordinate 19,568,452 of NC_029791.2, read as the reverse complement.
TTAGAATCATTTTCATAACGATAATAAATGAAAATAATTTGACTATGTTGAATATGTAGAATCTATGAAAATTCAAATTATCCTCTGGTTAAATAAGCCTCGTGCTCTGCTATTCATGTAATTCAGTGCACACACATATTAGAATTATTTTTATAACGATAACACACGCACATACATTTTCATCACGATAATAAATGAAAATATTTTGACATACACAATACATTAGAATAATTTTCATAATAATAATAAATGAAAATAGTTTGACTAGGTTGAATATGTAGAATCTAAAAAAATTCGAATTATCCTTTTATTAAATTAATCTCGTCATCTGCTATTTATGTAATTCGGCACATACACATGTTAGAATCATTTTCATAAAAATAACAAATAAAAATAGTTTAGCTAGGTTGAATATGTAGAATTCGTGCAAATTCAAATTATCCTCTTGTTAAAAAAACTTCGTCATTTGCTATTCATGTAATATGACAAGGTATAAATAAAAATATTTAGGTCAATAATAAATTCATTTTCCTATGAAAAAATAACTTCACCCATAGTCTATTAGATTGGTCGTCATTGTATATAAGGTGATCCAACCAGCCTTCAATAAAATAAATCACAATAATACTAATCATCATCCGCTATCCATATAAGATAGCAATGTATAGAATAGTCATACTGAGAAATCAAATTGAGCTTTATTTAGCATCGCATTGATACATCATAAAGGTGGTAGTTTCTGGAAAAAAAATCACATGTTAAAAAAATTATTATAAAAAGTTTAAAAGAAGAAATTTTAAATATGGTACCAATTTTTCAAATTGCATCTCTAACTCATACAATTCTTTGAAAACTGAACCTAAATTGAGGAAACTCAATCTTATTATATGTTCCACTTCGAAGACTTTTTGACAAATGTAAAAAATATAAAGGAGATGGAATTTAAACTTGGCGTATAAAGCTCCTTGGAAGCAATTGCTCAATTAAAATTGAATTCTTCTTAAAAAAACAAACTTTACCCACATTTCATTAGGTTGATCATTGTAACACCCTACCACACAGAGTCTTATGCTTAAGACATAAAGTTGAGGTGGCAAGGTATTACGACCTCTAAAAGTAAAAATATAAATATAATAATAGTAGTTGAAAGGAATTTATACCGAAGAGCCTTTGAAGAAAAGTTTAAAACAAAAGTCGTAACGCTCACGTACAAGGAAAACTTGCGTGCGAAGAAACGTAAGAGAATAAGGTCCCGGAAAAACCAGAGGTAATCCTAGAACGCCGACACTCAGATATGACATAATCTCAAGGGAATAAACTAAACCATGAATTCAGTTATAACTCTCTAAGGTATCCAAGTCACAAAATAACTCAAACTCTGCAGTTTACTTTCTGTCTCATTTAACTCTAACCCTTGTTTCACTTTCACATAACATAATCTATACATTTTTCTGCCTACTAGCGAATCATTGTTAACTAACACTTATCACTGATCCAACCAATTACCGCCTCATGCCAAAATTCAAACCAACTCAGCCTTTGGCCCAATTCAAAACAAAACACCATTATCCTCAATCCACCACCAAAATACTCAAAACAGAAGGGCAATTACAAACACAAGCAAATACAAGGCAAACACATTTAAAGAATAGTTACAACAAGTATCACAGTTACCAATTAGACAGAGTTTATCAGATAGGCAAGCCAAAACAATTAAGCACACCCATGCAAAGTAAACAAATGCAATATGATGCATGCCTGTCCTAATGGTCGTGAGCTCACGTGTCAGTTAAACTACTAGAACCCGACACATCCGGTAGCTAACCCAGACATTTGTCTCTAGGTTGTGCATCTCCAGGAGGATCATAAACGAAGGAGAGTGCCTTTCCACATCGAAGTAGCGTGCCTTTCCACCTTCTCCTGGAGGATATACGAAGGAGAGTGCCTTTCCACATCGAAGGAGCGTGCCTTTCCACCTTGCAACCAGAGAAGAATGTGGGAGAAACAATACGAAGGAGAGTACCTTTCCACCTTCTCCACATCCCCATCACGACAAGAGAGGGAACTTCCGTCCTCAACTTGCCATCCCAATACATTTTTAAGTTAACAAGCAAGCGGGATCGCACCCAAACCTTGCCCTCTCGACCATTCCGGCCACACACACATCTCGACCGTTCCAGCCACACACACATCTCGATCATTCCGGCCACACACAGTTGTCCCCAATCCCATAATTAACATCTCAATTCAGTTACTCTAGACCATCCTTCACTTCCAAGTTGCCTCACCTTACTAGCTCAAATCCTCTTAACTATCCTTACAACTCAGCTCTAGGGTCATAAGGTGTAAAACAGAAATTTAGAGGTTCAAAAGCATGTTGAAATCACAAAAATCTCATTTGCTGAAAACTGGGGTCACCCGTACGCTTGGCCAAGCGTATGCGTGGGAGTGCATTACTGAGACGTCACGTGTGCCACGCGTACGCGTGGGTGTACATTTTCCCATGCTCACGTATGCGAGATGCCCAACCCGAAAAGATTGGTCACGTCACGTATAGTGGTCGCGTACGCAAGCTATGCAGAATAGCAAAACTGCTGAATACTGCAAAATTTCAGCCTTGCCCTCTGAACTTCTGACGCGCATAACTTTTCTGTTTTAAAATATTTTTTATCCGTTCTTCGAATGGCGTAAACTTCACGGACCCAATTTTCATATAAAATAGATTTAAAAAAATTTTGGGTTCCGGAAGTCAAGTTATGGCTCACCGAAGATTGGCCAAAAATTAGTTTTTCACAAACATTCCCAAACCTCTATTTTCACCAAAACCAACTTAAACTCAACCCACCAAACAAAAAATCATCAACACAACATATCCTTTTCAGCACCATAACAACCTCCACATCCTACTATTTCTCAATTTAATAATCTCATGTATCAATTTCTCCATTTTATATAATTCTCATACATGGACTTCACAATTTTACCAACAAATCATCAACAATCCATCATCTATTTATATTCATCATTATCAACATGTCAAGCATCATTAATTCATTATTTATCACTCTACTATCATCATGAACAATAATCATCAAGAAATACTCAATCCATATCAACAATCATCATCAAAGGTGCTAGGCAATTATCATACTCATGCATTCACACCTATCCTATGATCATCTAGCCTAAGATTTTACAGTACATTATATATTACATACAAGAAACTAAAACTATACCTTGACCGATTTTCCGTAAAACCCAAAAAATCACAATTTGTTACCGTTCGATATCGAAGTTTCCAAAGTCTCACCAAACAGGTCCCCGGCTCCCCAGAGTCCAATACCAAGTCTCCAACACCACTAATTTGTTTCCCAAGAACACAATCCAAACTAATTTCACTAAATAATACTAAAATTACTATAGGGTTCAGTAATTAGATAACTTGAAAAGTATTAAACGTTTCTCACCTTACCAACGCAAAATTGGGATAAGACCCAACAAGTCCACGAAGCTAATTCGATCCTAAATATCGAAATTACACAAAATTCAACATAATTACATATTGAATTTTGAAATTAGGGGAAGAGAAAATTGAAACTGAAAAGTGGATTCCTTACCAAATTAACTACTGAGCTTTGTAGAGCTTGACGCGGTGAACGTGTGGCCGCAAACAGTACAGCAATCGGAGCTCCGGATCAAAAGTTATTGGAATTAGAAACAAGAACAAGGGTTGGAAGCTTATGTTCTTCCGCTCTCCTTGTTTCCTAGCGTTTCAGCATGCATGAGGAGAGAGAAGATGGTTGAAGCCATCTTTATTAAGTGGAAAAATTGGGCCTCGGGACCAATATGGGCCCAGTTCGCGCGGTTAGACCTGTTCGGCCTAATATTGGGCCAAATTTTTTAAAATTAGTGTCAAAATTCTTATTTTAATTAGTTCTACCTCACTAAATCATAAATTTCTATTTTATAATTTATTTTATTACTAACTAATTTATTAACTAATTATTCGGGGTTTACAATCATAATATATGAGTAAATCCAACCATCATCCAGTAAAATAGAGTTTATTAACCCTTTGTTCAACTCTTACATCCATCTAATTATAACCCGAATAAGTGAATATAACTTGAGGTGGTATTTTGAAGGATATGGTGCATTGTAAACGATTGCAGCAAAGGACAATTGCGCTGTAAGCTAAGGTTAGATAAAAAAATTAAGTTTGAGTAAGAACAATCATCAAATTATCAAAAGATTAAGAAAATGACTATATCAATAATAAAAGATAATAAAAAATTTTAACTTATAATCAAAGAAGAATAACAAATTAAAAATTAAACAAAATACTTTAATTTGACTATAAAACTTAGATTCATGAACAATAAAAAAAAATAGTATCTATAAGGGTTAAGTATGGTTTTGGTCCCAAAAATTTTTTGCCAGAATCGAAATCGTCCCTCTTCTAATTTCCGATTTAGAATCATCCTTAACGTTTTTTTTCATATTAAAATTGTCCTTTTTATTTTTTTGGACAAAAATACCCTCACCACTACTAACACAATTACCTCCTCCACCACCACCACCACCAACACCAACACCACCGCCACAACCAGCACCAACACCACCACCAGCACCAGCACCAGCACCACCACCAGCACCAACACCAAAATAACAGCATCAAAGAGAAGCAAAAAATCAACAAATCAACACAAATTTAACACAAGCAGAAACAGAAAGCAACAAATCAACACAAAGCCAAATCAACAAATTCAAGCACAAAGCCAAATCAGAAATTCAAAGCACAAAGAAGCAGATGCAGAAGGCAAATCGTGGGCGACGGAGCGACGACGGCTGGGTAGATCGGCGGTGGCAGGAGCATGCATGAACGGCGGCGACACACTCCACGGCTGGGTAGATCGGCAGCTCGGGCTCCCCTTCCCAGCGACGCACTCCACGGTGGCGGCAGAAAGATGCATGAAGGGAAGGCGGCGACGTCTTCCTCTGGTCGTGGTTCTGGTGGCGGCTCGTGGACGGACCGGCGACGATGCAGGTGTCAGATGGT
>NC_029791.2:19558981-19563084 GCF_000816755.2 Arachis ipaensis | reverse complement strand
CCAAAACGCGTTTTTTTTTATTTTATTTTTTATTAAAATAAGGGTAGTTTAGGAATTAAATTAAAAATTTTATTTAAAAGGACGATTTTAATACGAAAAAAATGTTAAGGACGATTTTAAATCGAAAATTAGAAGATGGACGATTTCAATTCTGGCGAAAAAATTTTGGGACCAAAACCATACTTAACCCTATCTATAACATATAGTTGCACGAAAATTAATTATAAGAATTGATATCAATATATGTATTATTAATACACATGCGTATAAAAAATTTATTAACGTAAATATCATGTAAATGCTAATTATGTATAATTGATAATTATATTAAAATGATTAATAATTAGTATAATTAAAATCATTGACAATTAATATAATTATTCATTAAATGTTAATTTTTATAAAATTATAAAAAAAGATATTTTTATAAAATATTTTGAGAAAAGAAATATACATATGGCACTAAAACTCACCACATCAATATTTTTAACGCCAAAATACTACACATTACTGAATAATATTATCATGAATGTATGCTAATGGTGTGAATAATTACTATTAATTAGATGTATCAATTATTACTATTAATTATAGAGTTAGGTCTCAAAATAGTCTCTGAAGTTGCATTCGGGACTCGAAATGGTCCCTAAATTTAATAGTTACCTAAATTCATCTCTGAAGTTACACTCCGGGACCCAAACTTGTCCTTTAAGAAATTTCTGTCCACTTGGCACCAGTAGAAAGCTGATATGGACTCTATATTGACTTGTTGGCAAACCCTAAAACAACACAGTATTGTATTAGCGTGCAAACGTTGTGAAACAACGTCGTTTCACACTATATTGTAACCCATATCTCAAAGTTAAATCAACACTTCTCTCTCCCTCTCAAAACCCATACAAAGGCGTTTCTTCTTCCCTTTATTCCTTAACGGTGATGACATAATTGGCGCCACTGCAGTTGCTGCCTCCGAAAATGATTGCACTCCAGCGTTGGTTTTATCATCGTGCTAAATACTGTTTTCTCCATTAGAGGTAAGCAAAAAGGAAAAGTGAAAGTAGAAATAAGAAATGTTCTGTTTTACCTTAATGTTGTTAATATAATTTTTTTTGTAGTTAAATAGAGTTATTTATGGTTGATTGTGTGGATATGTATGCTGATGGTTTGCTATTTTTGCTAAGGTTTCATCAGAACTAATTTTGTTAGTGACCAGGGTAATTTTTTTTAATCAATGGTTGTTCATTATGATTCATAGCTACTTCATCATTCTTATAACTTGATTCAGAAATTTCAGATGGATGATCCTTTTATTTCTTGATGGTGATATATTTTGGCATCCTTTTATTACCATCATATTACCTATTAAGTTTGAAAAATTAATTCTTGATAAAAGATGATGAATAAACATTATAGAAACATTATAAATTATTTGTGTAATATATTCCAATTCAGCTATAGCAACAATCTGATGCAAAAATTGAATGGCTGAACCATGAGGAAGAAAGAAAACAAATAGGCCCAAAGAAAAGATCCAAGCCCATTCGGTAAATCCTCCAAAACTCACCACTCAAAAACTTGAACCCCAAGTTTAATTCATTTGAATTTTCTCTAGCTTCGACCAAAAGCCAAAATCTCTCTCCTCTCTCCTCTCTCCTCTCTTCTTCTCATCTATCACATCAATCTCTGAACAAAGAAGAAAGAAAGAATAGGAAAGTTCTGGGGCTAGGTTTTGGCAAAGAACAAAAAGCTTGTTACTAAGTTCAAGCAAGTTTCTGGCCATAACAAAAGGAAAGATTACATCCGGCCAGAACATCTCGAAAGTTAATTTTCCCATTTGTGATACACCAACGAACCGTGAAGAAATCTGCCAAGTCTTAAACTCAAATCAAGCAACCATGGAGAAATTGAAATCAGACATGGTCAGTAACAAATCCATAATCCAAAACTAAACTTGGGGCCAAAGAAAGGATTCACGGTCAAGACCAAAGAATCATGAAGAAAAAGAATGAAAGAGAAGGTATGTTGCATGTCAAAGATTTGACCTTCTCTCTCTGTTCTGATAACGCCGCTGCAAAGTCTGATATTGGAGAAGAGGACAGCGAAGAGGTTGAACTTGGTTCAAACTTTGGAGGCTTTACTCTTCTATAATAAGGGTGAACAACCAAGGGTTGTGTAAGATCCGGTTAATTAACGGCTAATTAACCCATAAATGAGAATTTAAGATAGGCATTGAATTGTTGGTGTTGTTGAATGGTTGAGATATATGATGTGTTCATATATGTGATTATGAATAATGATGCATTGATTGTGTGATATATAAGAAATGCATGTTGTGATATATGCTTGATGGATGATTAAGGTTGAATTGGTGGGTGGTACCATGTTGATGGTGAGTATGATGTTGATTATGTATAGTGATTGTTGATTGGAAATGGTATTATTGGAAATTGGGATGAGGAAGAATGTATGACATGATATTGTGTTTGTCCTTTAGCCATTTGATTGAGAAGTGTTAAAATGGTTGGATGTGGTTGNTGTTACCGTGCTGGGGACCTCTGGTTCTCACCCATGCGGATTTTGTGGTTTTCAGATGCAGGAAGCGAGGCTTCTCGTTGAGGCATGCTGGAGACTTCTGGATTAGCGAAGATCCTTTGTTCTCGGGACTCTGTTCGTCGTAATACCTTGCCATCTCTGAATTATGACTTAAGCATAAGACTCTGTATGGTAGGGTGTTACATTATGGTATCAGAGCAGTTCGTTCCTGTAGAGCCTGAGGAATAGACTGACTATGCTTCTGTGCATTCTCTGTATGTGTGTTATGTGCTTTTAGTATATCTACTTGATATAGTTGGCATAAACGTTCATGAGCATGCATTTGGGACTTTGAAGCACTAAACTTCCGATATTGAGACTGATCAACTTAATATCGATTGTTTGGTGTGTATAGAAACCAGATGGCGTCTCGTGTACGCGGTAGAGGCCGTGGGAGAGGTCGTACTAATGCTCGTGCGCCGGAGACTAACACTAATGACCCGGTGAACTTTATGACTGCGTTGAGAATATGGCTGCTGCTATGCAAGCCACTGCTGAGGCTCTTGGTCAACAGATGAACAACCATGGTAATGATGGAGGTGGAGTTCAGGGCCCGATGACACTGGCGAACTTTTTGAAGGTTAATCCCCCGAAGTTCAAGGGAACTACTAGCCCGACTGAAGCCGATACGTGGTTTCAGGCTATGGAACGAGCACTGCAAGCGCAGGTGGTACCTGAAGGGCAGCGTGTGGAGTTCGCTACCTATTTGCTCACTGGTGAAGCGTCGCATTGGTGGCAAGGAATCCGACACCTCCTGCAGCAGGGTGATGATTATATCACCTGGAATGTCTTCCAAGAGGAGTTCTATAAGAAGTACTTTCCGACTTCTGCTAGGACGGCCAAGGAGCTTGAATTGTTGCAGCTGAAGCAGGGTACTATGTCCGTATCTGAGTATACTGACAAGTTTGAGGAGCTGTTCAGATTCTCTCGTATGTGTCAAGGGACTCCGGTGGAATATGAGGAATGGAAGGGTGTTAAGTACGAAGGAGGCCTCCGGAGCGATATTTTCAGTTTAGTGGGACCAATGGAGATTAGGACTTTCTCCGAGTTGGTGAACAAGTGTAGGGGTGCTGAAGAGTGTGTGAAGAGGGCAACCGCTGAGAAAGGAAGTCACAAAGGATCATTTTTACAGAACCGAGGGAAGAGCTTTGCACCTAGAGGTCCGCCTTTCAAGAGGGGAGGTTCTTTTAGGAGGCCCAACAACAACTACTCCCAAGGGAAAAGGTTTGGGAAGCAGCCTCAGAATGATCAAGCTTGTACTAGGTGTGAGAGTCACCATCCGGGAGTACCATGCAAGGCCGGATGGGGTTTGTGCTACAATTGTGGAAAGGCGGGGCATAAAGCCGCAAGTTGTCCTGAGAAGCAAAAATAAGGTGCTGGGAAAGCACAACAGACTGGTCGGGTGTTCACCACCTCAGCTGTGGGTGCAGAAGGATCTGAGACACTCATTCAAGGTAACTGTGAAATGGCTGGTCAAACTTTAAATGCTTTATTTGATTCGAGAGCATCGC
>NC_029791.2:19557592-19558789 GCF_000816755.2 Arachis ipaensis | reverse complement strand
GATTACAGATTACAGGCAGCTGAACAAGGTCACCATAAAGAATAAGTACCCATTGCCGAGGATTGATGATCTCATGGATCAGTTACAAGGAGCTGGGGTTTTCTCTAAGATCAATTTGCGATCCGGTTATCACCAGATAAGGGTGAGGGGTGAGGATATCCCTAAGACCGCTTTCAGGACTCGATATGGTCATTACGAGTATACTGTAATGTCTTTTGGGTTGACGAACGCTCCTGCAGTGTTTATGGATTACATGAATAGAGTATTCCGTCCGTTTCTGGATAAATTCGTTGTTGTCTTCATTGACGATATACTAATTTACTCCAAGACTGAAGAAGAGCATGCAGAACACTTGAGGACCGTGTTGCAAATTTTAAAGGAGAAGAAACTCTATGCGAAACTGTCTAAGTGTGAGTTTTGGAAGAGTAAGGTAAAGTTTTTGGGTCACGTAGTGAGTAAGAAGGGAATAGCCGTAGATCCAACTAAGGTGGAAGCTGTGATGGATTGGAGGCAACCAACCACAGTGACTGAGATAAGGAGTTTTCTGGGTTTAGCTGGCTATTACCGAAGGTTCATCAAAGGCTTTTCGCAATTAGCTTTGCCGTTGACAAAGTTAACTCGCAAAGATACTCCGTTTGTTTGGACTCCTGAGTGCGAGGAGAGCTTTCAGACATTGAAGAAAAAGTTGACCACTGCACCTGTGTTAGTGTTACCTGAGCCGAACGAGCCTTTTGAGGTGTACTGTGATGCATCGTTAAAGGGTCTAGGGTGCGTGCTGATGCAGCATCATAATGTGGTAGCGTATGCCTCACGATAGTTGAGACCTCATGAATTTAGTTACCCTACGCACGATTTGGAACTCGCTGCGGTCGTGTTTGCCTTGAAGGTGTGGAGACATTATCTCTATGGGGTTAAGTTCCAAGTCTTCTCCGATCACAAGAGTTTGAAATACCTCTTTGATCAGAAAGAGCTTAATATGAGGCAAAGGAGGTGGATGGAATTGTTGAAAGACTACGACTTTGAGTTGAATTACCATCCGGGAAAAGTGAATATAGTGGCGGATGCGTTAAGTCAGAAGTCGTTATATGCGGCTTGGATGATGCTTCAAGAGGAGAAGTTGCTCAAGGGATTCGAGAGTCTAAAAATTGGTGCTCGAGAAGTATCTGGAACCTTGTGTTTGAGCCGATTAGAAATCTC
>NC_029791.2:19554776-19556583 GCF_000816755.2 Arachis ipaensis | reverse complement strand
GCGATTAAAGCAAAGAAGTTGAATCCTCGATACATTGGTCCATTTCAGATCCTGGAGAGGATTGGGCCGGTGGCATATCGGGTGGCTCTACCACCTCATCTTTTGAACCTGCACGACGTGTTTCACGTGTCGCAGCTTCGGAAGTACACTCCTGATGCTAGCCATGTGTTAGAACCTGAATCGGTTCAGTTGAGAGAAGATTTGACGCTTCCAGTGGCTCCAGTCAGAATTGATGATACTAGTATCAAACGGTTGCGTGGAAAAGAGGTTTCATTAGTCAAAGTGGCATGGAGTTGGTGGTACCATGTTGATGGTGAGTATGATGTTGATCATGTATAATGATGGTTGATTTGGAAATTGATATTGTTAGAAATTGGGATGAGAAGGATGTATGACATAATATTGTGTTTATCCTTTGGCCTTTTGATTGAGAAGTGTTAAAATGGTTGGAGGTAGTTTTGGGAATTTTGGTAAAATGTCAATGTGTGAGTTGAGGATGGCTTGTTGTTGATTTTGGTACATTTTGAATGATTTCAAAGAGAAGGGTTGAAATTGGCATGTTTTGATTGATTTTGAAAAGAGTTGAAAGCGGCTTGTTTTGAAAATGGCACTTTGTGGTTTTGTATGAAAACATGGTATTTGGGCATACTTTGACGGGACATAACTTGGACTACGGATCTCTGATTTGTGCCAAATCTGTTTAGAAATGAAATTGGATCCGGGATGTCCATGCCGTTCGAAGAACGGGTGAAAAATGATTTAAAATGAGAGAGTTATGACCGTCGGAAGATTGGGGTTTGAATCTGTGAATTCTGCAGCTTTTAACTTAGAAAATTTTTAGCAGAATCACCCCCCCGCGCGTAGGCGCACTTGGCGCATACGCGCCGTTCTTCCAGGAAGCGCCATCCACGCGTGCGCGTGATGTGCACGGGCGCGCCGAATGCGCTGCACCAAATGCCCAGCCATTTTCCCGAGAGTTGTGCCAAAGTTGTGCCAGTTTTGTGCCTGGGGCGCAAGAGTACCCACGCGTACACGTGGCTGACGCTTGCGCGCCGTTTGGCTAATTTTCAACCCGCGCGTCGATGAGTTATAAGGCCATCCACGCGTGCGCGTACGCGTGACCCTGTTTTCATCCCAAAGTTGATTTTTGAGTTTTAAAAGCCAAACTCACGTACTAAATTTTTGTTTTAGAGGTCGTAATACCTTGCCATCTCTGAATTATGACTTAAGCATAAGACTTTGTATGGTAGGGTGTTACAGGTTGAGCAAGTAAGTGGAACAGAGCACTTGGTTCGGTTCTCATAGCTTCCTAAGTCGTTATAAGTTCTTCTCCTTCATGGTTACTATTTTGCATTTCTTTTTCTCAGTTTAGTTTGTTTGAGTCTCGTTGAAAAAGGAAAACATGGTGAGGTTTATAAGAAAAAGTCAATGAGATGAAAAAGGCAATGAATTAAACTTGGAGAAAAAAGTCATAAATCATCTCAAAAATTCTTTGTATTTTTTCTGTTTTGTATCATGATCCTGTGGAGATGCCCTTGCAAGTTGGGTTAGCACTTGGCTGTTGAAAGATAGGATTGAGTCCTAGTTAAATTTAGATTGGGTTAAAATCTGAATTTGTTCTAGATAGGATTGGGTAAATCCTAATGAGAATTGGTGATTGTAATCCATTGAAAGATAGTAAAATTCCATTAAAATTTAAAAATATCAGATGTTATAATTATAACCGTTAAGATTTACTCTCTATCCACTGATGTTTTCATAAGAATTTAATAAATATAAGATAAATATTAATCAATTATATAATTTT
>NC_029791.2:19553442-19554570 GCF_000816755.2 Arachis ipaensis | reverse complement strand
AAGATATATTGAAAGAAATTTTAATTTCATAATTAAAAATTTTGATGATATTTTTAAAATATTTGGATATTATTTTTGTTTCTAATATCTTTTAATTAGTTAAAAAAATTGTATCACCCGTTAAGTAATTTTGGTCTCAATTAAAAAATTGTTTGTCTCAAGCCTAGAAGATTTTGGGCTCTTTCTTGATAAATTTTGCACAATTTAAAATTTTATTTTTTTATCATCGTCATCGCTTTTTTTTTTTCTTTTTCATCTTTTCCTTTTTGTTTTACCTTCTCATAATTTTTATTGTTTTCATTCTCTTAAGAAGAATAAAAATTTACAATAACAGCAGAAAAATGAGAAGAAATAAAAAATACAACAATAAAAAAAGGATGAGGAAGAAAAAACACATGAAAAAAAAGAGGAACGCAAAAAAGAAACAGTGCGTGATTTACGTATACTTTATAGGAGTGATTTTTGTTAAATTTGGACAAATTTAATTGGGTTTTCTAACAAAAATGCATGGATGTACAGCGAAATTCCAAATCAAATATGTTAATAACCGTAGCCGACATATTTACCCGATTTGCTTGTTGAGATTGGACCTGAGTTGACGAAGGTCCAGGCTTGTGAATGCTCCACTGTAGGTGTATCTGAACAGTGGTTGAAAATGTTTGCAAGGCACTCCGATATTAAAGTAAATAAGTATGAGTGTTGTTAGAAGTGGATGAAATTTACATGGGGTAGTATAGTGGAATTTATAGAGTAACTCAGACAATTGGTCGTTTTGGAAGTAGGATCACGTACTGCATCCGTTGGCACTAACTTCTACACTATCCAGGTAGTTTTGCATGGTGAGTAGTTATTCATCTTGCATGCGCATGATTTACATTTCTCCATCTCAGATAAAGACAATTAAAACGTTTTTTTTTTTAAATATTTTTATGTTGTGTTTTAATTGGTTTCTGTATAATTTATTCGGTATTCTTCATCACATATTATTAAATTTCTCAAAATATTTTCTTTCCAAAAATAATAAAAAAATATTTAATTTGGACTAAAACAAAAAAAGTAATAGATTAACTATTAGATTTTTTTTAAAAGATTATTTACACAAAAAAATATATCATATTCATCAATATA
>NC_029791.2:19528139-19553427 GCF_000816755.2 Arachis ipaensis | reverse complement strand
TTTTTATTTTTAATATAAGCATTAGAAATAAATAAAATTTTTATAACTAAATGTAGTGTAACAAAATATATATAATATTAATTAGTTCTTAAAAAATTCTAAAAAATAGTTTCTTTCATTTTAATAAAATAACTATTTATTAAAGTAGACAAATTAATTATTTTCTTCTCATATACAGTTTTTTTAAGATATAAAAGTAATTAATTAGGACACTGGTTAAGATAATTAAAGTCACTATTTCATTAAATTTTTAATTTAAAGAAAAATCCTAGTTAATTTTGGTATAGAAATTTCGAATTTGAAAACATTGATAAAAATTATGTTAAATTTTGATTTATTTGATTCTCATTTAAATTAATCACTACATAAGTTAAAGTTCTGTTTTGAAGTTATATTTGATCTTTAATATGATTTTTAAAGTTTTAATTTACTTAGTTTGATTTTTAAACTTAGGTATCCGTGACTTGTAACACCCTAACTACCAAAGCTCACGCTTCCGGCTACGCGACTCTGATAGCTCGGATATTACGACGACACTTATACTATTTAATACTAAAATATGAGTCTGTTTAAAACTTTAAACCGCAATACGCTCCCAAAAAAAATAATAGTCTAAAGCAATACAGAGTATTTCAACAACAACTAAATAAACTCTTCGTGACTTCTGCGCCCATATCCTGAAAGGGGAAAATTGTAGGAGGGGTGAGAACATCATCCTCGAAAGGGTTCTCAGTTGAGGGTTTTTGGGAATTACTGTAATAGGATACGTGAAGATAAACCGTACCAGTGATTAATAACCGTCTTATGCCTCTTTTCAAAAACAACGGTTTACAATAAATAGAAGTCTGAAATCTTTTCTGAAAGAGGAACAATTAAATTCTCAAAAACTCAAAAGCCTTTCAAAACGGTTTATCTATGCTGAACCAAAACAGGCTTTCATATTTTATTCCAAACCAGAAACACAAAACCGAAATCAACCATCGGTTTATCTCATTTCAACCACGACCCTAGGCCCCAAACAGTCCTACCATCAACCAATCACCACAGTCCAACAGAATCCCAGTAGCAAACACAAATAGGAAGATGCAAGCACAAACAAACAGTTATTGCAAGTAGAACAATTAGCAATTATTCACATAGGCAAACCAAGTATAATATGCACACCCAAACAATGTCACATAGATGCAAGTGATGCATGCCTGTCCCTAGTGGCTGATGATATCATCTGTCGATTACCAAGCCAACCCGACGTGTCCGGTAGCTAACCCGGACACAGTCTCTCGGTTGCGTATTATTATCATTAGAGGGTATCTGCGCCCTGTCGCCATTAGAGGGTATCTGCTTCCTGTCGCCATTAGAGGGTATCGGTGCCCTGTCACCCTTACAACCAGAGAGAAAACACAAGCATTTTCACATAAAACATTCATCTCGGCCATCCGGCTCACGGTTCAATCCAGAACCAGCCAATTTATCAATAAATACAGCCCTGCGGCTTAAACTCATAATTCATAATCAGCCATGCGGCCCATAACTCATTCGACAACCAACCATAAATCAATATCATACACAGCCATTCCGGCCCATAACAAACAGCACTTCCACCATTCAACATCATCAAATTCATAAAAACCGGCATTTAAGCCATAAATCACTTTTCTCAAGCCATTTCACTTTGAAATCAAATTTCAACTCTTTTCAGCTTTGGCTTTAAAGATCTCATTTCTCAAATCATCTCAGGCTCATAAGCCAAACTTACTCAAAGTGAGTTCACTTTTTAAAACAAAGCCGCTCTCGGCATCCTCTTTCCAAAACTTCCAAAACCATGGAAAGTTAAAGATTCACTTTGGGAACATTCAAAATCACCCATCCAACAATGGGATTTTATAACAAAAGTTTCTCGACAGAGTCCCAAGTCCTTAGGGGAGAATAGCATAACTCATTTCGCCAAATTCATTTAAAATCATTAAAACCTTGGCTTTTCGATTTGAGTAATAAAATAGGATCTAAGCCAAACCGAGTCACGTAATCATTTACTTCTTTCAAAACTGTTTCCTTTACTTAGGCAAAACCAACTTCAACCCCATGATAAGTTCTAGAATGTTTCAACTGTTCAAAATTGTTTTAGTCTTGCAAGAATTCAGAATTCAAAGAGTACTCAAAACCTTTCTCAAAACATTTCAAAATGAAACTTGTCAATAGACATTTAGGTTCTTTCAAAATCATTGAAACTCCTCTAATCGAAACCCTCAAGTCAAATTCAAAGGCATTGTCATTGTCACATTTAAAACAGCTTTAAAACATAAGTTTCATCCAAATAACTTTCTCCTGAAAGATACAATGCCTTTCTTAAGAAGCAAGACTAAATCACAATTTTCTCTTTAATAATTTATTTTAAAAGCATGAATCATTCTTTTCTTGATAATTCAAATAAAATAATAGAAATCTTTAACTCATCATTTCTCCAAACAACATTTCAATAAAGACTCGGATTTTATAGAAATTTCGACAGCATCTCCCCTAAAACTTGGACGTTGCCACCCGGTTCGGGTCCCAACAAAACCATTCCACAATCCTTTTCCAACAGCCCAAATTTCAAAAATCAGTCCAAGGCAAGCCAAAAATCCAACAGTCATCTCAATTCCATATTTCAAGAAAACCGTTTAAAAATCAAATCATTATCAGCCGAATAAACTCATTTCTAAAGCTTTAAAGAAACGGTTCCGCAACAATCATTTATCAAAAACCAGATCGTTTAGAGCCAGCCAGGCTGAAATCAAGAGTGTAATCTATTTTACACATTCTCAAGAGGATCCAATTCAATTCAAATCAATTTCCAACGGATTCAACTCGATCTCAAAGCTTTAAAAGAATCAATTTTAAAAGCATTTCGTTTCACAAAGCCACACCACAGTCGAGTCAAACAAACACCCATAATCATACAAAACAACCAAACAATACATAGGACTGATACAATCACCAAATACACATTTTCTCATATCAGTATCCATATGTAATAATTCCAATAATAAACTATAGTTTTTGGAAAGCGCCCCTACCTCAAAACGCAAGGTTCCATAATCCAAACGCCTCACAGAGTCCTTTCCGCCTTAACCCGAACTGACGGCAATCAAAACCTCAGCTCCCAGCCACTTTCGCAATAACCACAGGAGCACTAATCGCAACATATAGTAATCAGGACTCGACCTTACGTTACCAAAACTCATATTCATTAACCAAACACAACCGAATACTAACGCGAGGCTTTTTTTTGAAACATAAGATACTTACTGTAATACGAAAGCGAAACAGTAACGGCCTCTAAACCGGTTTGGCGGTAGCCCCGGTAGCCACCTCCAGCGGCTGCGGCGACCCAACTCCAGCGACGGTGACTGAAACCAACATGCCGCGACAATAAGACTCCCATAATCTCACAAGAAACGAAAACCAAGTTTGAAACCCTTACCGGCATACTTTTCCGGCGACGGCAGCAAGGTCTCAAGTGGCAGAAGCTCAGCCCGGAGCTCCAGCGGCCATGGCGGCAGATTCTGACGGCACGGCAGCAAGGGCCGCGGAACCACCCACCATCATCGCGTCTCCTCCTCTCCCGCTACTGACAAGGACAACAACCACCCAGCTTCGTCGACGGCCAGCTCGCAGCAACAGTGCCCAGGCACGCTAGCGACGACGCAAGGCAACGTCCCTTCCTCCTCTTCTCGTGCGCCAGCTTCGGTGAGTTAGCAATGACTAAGGTGTGGCACGGCTCTCTCTTCTCCATGGCACAGCGGCGAAAATGGAGGCAACAGACCGGCCTCAACAGGGCTCCACTGTCGCGCGCTCTCTCTCTCTCTCTCTACCATGAAGGACGGCGACTGGCTTTGTGGTAAAGACGACGGCGGCGCAGGATACGGCGGAACTAGCAGCGGCAGAGCACGATGGCTCCCTTTCTCCCTCGCGTCGCCTCGATCTCTCTCTTACTCAGGCTAGAACGGCGGCTTCGTGGTGGCGGCAAATCGGTGGCGACGTGGTGATGCGATGGCGAGCTCCCTCCTTTCCTCCGCCGCGACTCAGTCTCCCTCTCCCTCTGTTGGCGACGGCAGCGACGGTGGAAGTGGCACCCACCGCGCCGCCTCCCTCTTCTCCCCTCTTCCCTAATTATGCATCTCCTTCTCTTTGTTTCGTTCGTTTCTTTCTTTCATCTTTGCAGCCGTTGCTACTGCTAGTTGTTGGGGGAGGGTTTTGGTGGCTGTAGGGTTAGAGGGAATGGGTAACCGGGTTAGGGTTTTTAGGGTTAGGGGTAGTTTCGTAATTTCTACTAAAATTGGGAATAATATAATAATTGAAACCCATAATTAAATCCAACACTAATTGCATATAGAAAATACTATTTGCTCTATCAATCTTACAAATTATTTTCCATAAAATGCCCAAATCAAAATAATTAGAAATAATATAATTAAACCCTTTATTTTCCAAAGTAACAGTATTAATATTTAAAATATTAATTATTTAATCCGAATCATATAAAAATCCTTATTATTTCACAACTACCAACTTTATAATATAATTATAGAAAATAATCCAATAATTATCAAATTGGATAATAAATCATAACTTGTCTCAAATTCAATAAATCACAACTTGCCTTATTTATCTTTAATAAAATGATTTTCAAAATTAAGGCTATAAATAACTATATGATTTGAGACTTAATCATAATAAGACTTTTCAAAAGTTCTGGGTTTTACATGACTCATATTAGGGTTTTAAGTGTTTAGTTGAAAAGAAATAAGATAAAAAAAAATTTCAATTGTTAAAATATAAAATCACTAGTTCACTTTTAGTGAAATTTATATTTATATTAATAATGGTATATAATTAAAATATAATTAATTTTAAAAATAGAAAAAACAAAAATTAAATTAAATTAGATATTTATGTATACTATATAATTATTATTTGTCAAATATAGTACTTAGAAGTGCAATGGCTAAGTGACAAGTAGAGGTTGTTTTTGCTCCAAGGTTCTTAGTTCGAGACCTTGTGGAGATATTTTAAAAAATTTTTCAAGCAGACCAGTTCGGTTACACCGGTTTGTACCGGTTCACACTGGTTTTATTCCTTAACGGTCTAAGGAGTAAATCGTGGTCCGGTTCTAGTCTGGTTCACTAGTTTTTCGGTCGAACCAGCCGATTCAGTTCGGTTTTTACAACTATAGTTCGGTTTTTACAACTATGGATTGAAATACGAACATAATTTCAGAGACCAATAAGTATTATCTCTTTGTTGACAATTAAGTTATTTTAATGGTAATTAAGATCTAATAATGGTTTATAATAAAAGAAGCATTCTTTTGCAACAATGAACCTATAGTAGTAGTTAGGGGTGTTCATATATTAGATCATATCCATATAAATTCACAGTATTTATCTGTATCTGATCTGTAATTTGAGGATACGATCTGATCTGTAAGATGATCGGATTGGATCGAATCAGATCCACACTCTAATCAGATAGAAGTAAATATGTTTTAAAAAGTAAACAAAAAAAATTATTGACTTTTTTTATTAAAATAAAATTTTTTAATATTTTTTATTTTGAATGTGATTTTTTTTATGTAAATAATCTTTTAAAAAAATCTAATAGTTAATCTATTACCTTTTTTGTTTTAATCCAAATTAAATGTTTTTTATTGTTTTTGGAAAGAAAATCTTTTGAGAAATTTAATAGTATGTGATGAGGAACACCGAATAAATTATATAGAAACCAATTAAAACACAACATAAAAACATCTTTAAAAAATGACGTTTTAGGCGTCTTTATCTGAGTGGTTTCTTTCTCGATCCATCCAAGATTGTTATTGATGACATCATGGCAAAATCATGAATCTTTCCAAACACATTTCATTTAACATTTTCCCGCCCATTATGAACATATTTTATTTTATGATTCTTGTACTTTATTTCATATTTTTGTAATTATTATTCGTGTCGTATAAATAAATATGAATATACAAGAAATAATATAAAACACTTAAAATTAAATTGTATATTATTTATTTCATATGCCTTTGCTTTATTGTATTTAAAAAAAAACAAGATACAGACATTGAAGGAGTACAATGTTGATTAATCTATTTTGCAAAACAGGGCATTTCTCAACTTTATATATTTTTTTTATAAAAATATGAACCCTAATGCCTATGGGGGACAGTCATGCTCATGAATGCATACACATACTTCATAAGATATTTTATTAGATTTTCTTGTCGCACAATGTCCTCGTCCACCGTCATAGCGACCAGCACATATGAGTTTGCAAAATGATTCCTGACAAGGAGGATTAGTAATGTACAGATCATTCGAACATAATGATCCTTCCACACTTGCCATAGAAACTACAAAACTCAAACAAAAACAAAAAAATAGTTATGAGAAATTAAAAATAATAATAATAATAATAATAATAATAATAATTCATTTTTTAAAACTTTCTTAACATTTGTATATGGGTATGCTTAAATATATATTGTACCAGAAATAATAAGAATAAGGGCAAAAATTGCAGCATAGGAAATCTTAGCCATCGTATTAAGGCGTAAATCCTTATGGCTTGGATATAGCTGTTGCAAAATGACTTTTATCTGTTATTAGTGGCCTTTAGATAGATTGTGCCAATATAAATAGAAATCTTTGAAATCTCTGCCTTAGTTAGAATAGAGAATTTACACTCATCCATTACTTGTATTTATAGTCTTAGCAATGCTTACTTACATTTTCTCTGTCTGATTTTTAAGTCAACTTTTTTTTAAACATCTTCTAGAAGAGTAAAAATAATTATATTTAGGTTCGATAATATAAAGATACTTTTTGTTTATTAAAAATATCTTTTTTTTTTTAATAAAAAATCTTTTAAAAAAATATTAAATTATAACTTCTAAAAGAATATTTTTTATTTTGTAATATTTTTATTTTGAAAAAGTATAGGTAGACAATGAAAATATTAAACAATGTGAACAATGAATATATCGGATATTTATTTTACTAGGTGTGTAAATGGTTATTCTAATATTAAGATTTAGGTGGGTAATTTAGAGTGTAGTGTGTTTTTATTTGACTGGTAGTTATTCATGTTGTTCAAAAAAATCATTAATTACTTAACATTGCTCTTTTATTTTAATCATTAAAATTTTAGTAAATACACTAAAAAAAATATATTTTCATTAAATTTTTTTAACTACTTAATGACATCCAAACAAATTTTTAATCACATTTTTAGTCCTATTACAAATTCTAATATGGTGTTAAGAGTCACATTCTTGATGCACCATTGTATTTTTTCAAGCATGCATTCAATTCTTTGATTTTCTTTCCTTTTTTTCTGATGTATTCAATTATTTTTAATCCTGCATTCAATTCATTAATTTTCTTTTCGTATTTTTTGCATTTTTTTCGATGATCATTAAAATGGGTCAAATTCACCGAATACATAAAAATGGGTGAGCGGACTAGAATTTAAAACCCGTTAAATAAAAAATGCGCCAACATATATACTGTCAAATTCGCAAATTTTTGGTAAATCAGANTAACTTTTAATAATTATTTTTTTATTAATTTTATTAACTTTTTTTTAAAAAGAGTTAAGTGAGCTAGTTTATTAGCCTACCAACCTGCAATAAAGCAGGGCAGACTAGCATTTTGAGTCCACATTATTTTTGTTCCAGGGCAAGGTAGGCTACCCGCTTTGCTACCACTAATCACCATCGATCACGACCTTATTTCTTGCTGAATCACCCTCCATCACCAAAAATGCTCCAATTCTGCTCTAATTCTAGTTGACATTGATTTATTTGTTCATCCTTCTTTGCAATGGCACCTGTAGTTGCTGTTCATCCTCCATAAAAACTTCTTTAATTGGTTCCTCTTCCAGAAAAGCTTGAAGAATGTAATTTTTCAACATGCCAACATCAAATTCTTCTAACCATCAAAAGTCTTGGGATGCTTGATCATATTGATTAATAGCACTAAAGTCCCTTCAAGATACTCAATAGATGTTGACCGTGTTGTTGGTACAAGATCTGTGCACACTACAAGAAAATAAGCTTTCTGCCACGCTTTTAAAGCGTGCCGAAAAGTGCAAAAAAGCGTGTTGATAGCTTTTCACCACGCTTCTTGAGCTATCGGCACGTTTTTGAAAGGGTTACATCCGCCAGCATGCCGGTTGCTCTATCGCCACGATTTTGTGGATCTATCGGCACGCTTTTTTTGTTGGGACGCTTTCACCTATTGGCACGCTTAAAAAGCGTGGCCATAGGTCTTAACCTATAGCTACGCTTGAGAAGCGTACCGAAAAGCATACATATCGCCACGCTTTTGGAAGCGTGCTCAATGAAGTGGTTTTGGCTACCCTTCGAAAGCGTGCCAATAGGAGAAGATATGGCTACACTTTTTAAGTGTGCCAATAGGAGAAAATATGACTATGCTTGATAAGCGTGGCTATTGATGATTACGAAAAGATATGGCTACGCTTAAAAAGCATGCCAATAGCAAAAAATATGACTATAAGTTAGATCAAAATACTTATAGCTATACTTGTTTATAAATCTTCCTAATTAAACATTGCAAAATTGATATATAATTTTACATCATAATTTGAATGACTAATTTAAACAAAGGAAATTTTTTTTATATAATTTTAAATTAACCAATCCAACATCCATAAACTTTCATCACATTTGTCAACAAAAAAATAAAATTTATTATTTGAAAAATACAACATACACATCATCAAAGTCACAATCAAAGAAAAAGTCAAAATTTGTGATTTGAAGAACAAGAAAACTGTTCGTGTGAAGACCAAAATAGCTTTGGCTCATTGACACCTTTCACAAGCTCTGATATGAGTGACTCCACACATTTCTCATCAATGACCAAAACCACTGTTTCAGTTGCCTCCTTAGGTGAAGCTTGAACCTCCTAGAATATAAAATAAATAAAATCAGATTATGCATTGAATCGGTTGAAATACATCCACAATCAACAGGAACACTCATAATTCTTGAAAAAGAGCATGTATGAAGGATATTCTTAATGCAGGCTTCCCTGTAAGCATGTAAGAATCAGCTTTCTCTTAATGCATAATAATACACAGAACCTTCTTAATATGCTAATCAATTCCAGTTCATACCTCAAACGCAATGCTCCAAATGCATTTGCAAAATACATGAGATCATAAAAAAATGCACAACATGTCGTAGACTACTTTTCAAATTTTATTGTCGAAATAGTTTGAATCAAAGATCCAACAAAAAATGAATCTCTATTCTCCAAATTTATAAAACCAAGTAAACTAATTCCATGATTAATGTGATAGTCATCATTCAACTAGTTGGATTTCATTCATCAATCCCTGCTTAATTAACTAATAATTAAGAACATTGAGAAATGCCTAAGTCAGTATGCATTTGAAAAACCATTCCCAATCATATCTAAAGCACTTCAGCACTTTCAATGCAAAGGTAATCGACTCATTGATTCATTGATTCAGGGGTCTTCAAACTTAATTGGAAATAGGATAAGTACTCTATTGAAACCAAAGAACAAATGAAGAATCATTTACAAACACTGTGATTATCCACAAAAGAATAAAAGTGAAAAGAGGAAAAACCAGAAAAGGGGGGCAGGAATAATCACCTTTCAAAGGTGGCCTTGGAGAACCAGAATGTAGAATTGTTTGGAGGGAGAAGCTTAATTGAGTATCCACCTTTAGAGATCTCATCTTTCACAAACTTGAGGTGAGAAACAAAAGGCTCAAACAACCCTGAAGCTATTTTCTCATGAACACCACCACAAAACACTACCAGCTCACATCTGCAGAGAAAAATGATCAAACCCAAAATTCCAAAACCCATCCACTAATCTTGGAAACCAAAAAAGATTAATTCTTGAGATCATCGAAATTCTGGCTGTGATTTCTCTTTTAATATAAATAGATTGCACGTGTGAATTGCTTCAGTTTAGCATAAATTAAGCCAAGATACCAAAGTTGAGTGACGGTACCACGTTACCTTTTTATTTATGCTGTAAAATGCTTGTCTAGTTTACCGGTAGTAGATGTACTCAAGTAGTTAAGCGTAAAGCATAAAGTAAAACACATAAGCTCAAATTTACAAAGAACCAATTAGCATTTTTTCATGTGATAGTTTATGATATTGTCATGGTGGGAACTGCGAGCCAAGAATAAGTAGGTGCTTAAAAGTAAAGCAGACATAACACCATGAGAGAATTTATTCGAATTATGCTGCATAGAATTCATATGTAATAATCCTTATTATTCTTTCATAGCTTTGAGGCTAGTTTTCCAGGTGCCACACACAGCTTCATATTATCTCTTACTATATGCTACTAAAAGAAGCATAGCCCTCATTTGTTAGCAACATATATATAAAAGCAAATACTGGTAAACCAGAAGAAGACAAATTTGGTTTAAGAAACCTGGAGAGGAGTAGGTGCTATCCAAACATACATGTTCTTTCATATAATTACATTACAAAATTAATTATGTAACATTCTCTTTAATTTGTTATTTTACTATAGACCTTGTCATCATGCGTATATAAAGTTACACAAGCTTAAATACAGGTTGATAGGTTTTGAAATAAAAAAGTTATTCCATTTAATTAACTAACCAGAAATGCATAAAAGAAAAACACATGCATGCCTAGCAAAAGAAAATAAAGTACATGTGAAAAAGTGTCATTAGGCCAAATCATTGTTTTGTCTAATGAAAAGCAGACCATAGTGCTTAAGAAGTTAATGCAAGAAAGGAATTGATGCGGGTCTAAAAAAATAAAAACACCCAATGATAATACATAGATTTCAATGCAAGAATACTGTAGAAACCAGGGTCTAATAATGCCTTCTAATAATTAGTTAAGCTTAAGCTTAAACACTTTTGCTTTATACCATGCTCAAAACATTACCTGGTCCTGGTTGGTGTGAGTTGAAACACTACAAGTTTTACTATCTCTTTGTTGTGTAGATCAATGTCTTGTCATAATCATAATTTGAGGATAATTTTTTTAAAAACAAAGGTCCCACATAGAAAACAAACAAAGAAACCATGTATGACTGTGTACAAAACTGTCTACAAGATCAAATAATGATTTGAATGCCAAAATTTTATTACACTTATAGTAGTGACACGGGCCCCAAGGGTGTATTGGTAAAGATTTTTTCAATAAGGTCGCGTTGCAAGTATAACTCTACCAACAACAATCCTCAGGGGTCAAATTTAGAAGAGGGATTCAACCCCAATAGAAATAACCGAAGTATTCAAACCTCGGGTCGTCTCACAAGGAATAGGCAAACATGTGCTTCAACATTGGTTAGAAATCCGGGGTTGTGAGTTATGAGCATGAAAATAAATGGGAATCTTAACAAGCAAGTAATCTTAAAATGCAACAACTAGTTCAATTAACTAAGCAAAACATGAGCAACTTCAATGAATAAACAACATTCCACTTAATTCTATTATAACCCAAACAAGTAACTACAACTAAAGAAATTGGTTGAGGAAATTGATTTTCAAATACGAATAATAAAAGCAACTCTTGGCTAGGCTTGGGAATTGGGGCCACCATCCTTGTCTAACAACTATATCTTGACAATTATGAGGAACCAAGCTCATTAAGTCTACTCTCAAAGTCTTAAGTACGTGATATCTACTCCTAGACTTGAAGTACGTCAAATGGCTTTTTCACATCAACCCATAAGTCCCAACCTACCTACTAATTAAATTAGTAGTGGGTTGGCGACAATGAGTATCAAATTGACCACCTAGGGCTCCCAAATCATCAAACCCATTAGACCCAATGACTTAAGTTTACCCAATTCCCTTGACCTAGGCCAAGAGTAAAGAAGACTACTCCATAATCAAAGTAAACAATTCATCAAACACTTGGTAAGCATTAACAAAAGACATGTTCAAAATAGCAATTAAGTTGAAATCTACAAGTACCCACTAACAATTATCAACATATGATCATCCAAACAACAAAGCTAAACAAAGAAATCATCAATGTAACATCAACAAGTCAAGATTCACAACATTCATGAAATGGGTATAAAATGACAATTGACAAGAATTCATAAACTATCACAAGATATAAGCAAAATTGTAGCAAGGAATTCAAATTGAACAATTAAAACTAGTAATTAACAAGATCCAAGTCACAAATCAACAAGGGAAGATCAAATTGAAACTAGATCTAGAGAGGAACAAGGGTTTCTCCCTCTAGAATAACAAAATAACCCCCAAAACTAACTAAAAATTATGTCCTAGTGTAAAATGAGTGATCCCCCATTTCCCCTAGCATCCTTGGGTCTTTTTCCTGCAGAAAACAGCTTGCAATTGGGCCTAATGAGCCTCAGAAATCGCCAGGCACAATTTCCTTTAATGAGGTCACGTGCAGCTTTCCACACGTGCGCGCCATGCGTGCGTGCGCGTCGATAGAAATTTTCTAATCCACGCGGATGCGTCCATCCTTGCGCGCCACTTCCAGCCAATCCTGTCCACGCGTGCGCGTGGAGTGTGCGAGTGCGCCGATGCTGCTTTTCCCAAGATTTCAATTCTTCATGTTCCTCCCTTTTTGTACATGCTTTTTCCCTCTCTTCTAAGTCATTCCTTCCCTATAATTCCTGAAATTACTCAACAAATACATCACGGCATCGAATGGCAATAGAAGAGAATTAAAATATGGTAATTTTAAGGCAAAATAAGCATGTTTTTCATCATGGAGCAATATTGGGAAGTGAACACAAAATCATGCATTTCTTGTGAATAAGTGTGAGAAATGTTGATAAAATCTCCCAAAATAAGCACAAGATAAACCACAAAATTGGGGTTTATCAAGTAGCAAGACTGTAGTTATCTCAAAGATGTTCACAGAATGCCAACATTAATGCTGTTGTCCTGCATTACCAAATCAGAACTAAAATTCAGAATAAGAAATTGGTTCAGAAACAACATTTAAAACAAGAAAAACCCAAAACCAAAAATTAGAACCAGCAACAAATAATCATAACAAAAAAATCAGAATAAAAAAATAATAACAACCAAGAATAAATAATTAGATCCAAAAAAATTAGAACAAATAATTAAAAGTAAAAAAAGGTAGAAATTCAACAACTAACTGCAAATAAGAAAAATAGATGCAGAGTTTCAGAGAGCTGGTGAAGGATGTAGAGGAATGCGACTGTTTATTGCATTGTACCGCAGAGGATGACGAGCAACAAGTGAGTTCCGAGGAGGACTACGGGCGACGGCTTTGGAGTCCGACTTCGAGTGACAGGTGAGTTCCGCGGAGGACTATGAGCGATGGCCACTGTGACTGCGAGGGAAGGAAAGGGTGAGCTAGGGACTGCGACGATGGAGGGGATGAGTGGCGCTGAGGAGGAGAGTGGAGAGGGGCTGAGTCTGTGAGGGTTGAGGGAAAGACTGAAATAATGGCGCTGGAGAAAGATGGAGGACGAGGAGAAGTGCTCGGATGCTAAAAATGAGGGAGAGGGAGGCACTACTGCTGCGTGAATTAGGGTTAGAGGAATGGGATAGAAATGTGAGATTCAAAAATTATGAACATGAAGGCGAGCTGCTACTGGGTGCAACGGCTTCTTTAGGGTTGAGGTGAATTTGGACATAAAGTGTATAATGTTATCACTTATAGGTTTAAAAGTAAAAAGTTAGAAAAAAAAACAAAAAAGAAAAGTGTTTGAAAAAAATGGGTGGAAAACTAAATTTTGGGGGAGGGAACTCTATCAGTACGCTTTTGTAGGGTGCCCAAATAGACACAGGATATGGGCACGCTTTAAAAAGGTGACCATTGGAAGACAAATTAGCTATGCTTTTTAAGCGTATCGATTTCTCTCTATGGCCATGCTTTTCAAGCGTGACAAAAAAAGTGTGGCCAAATCACAAATTAGTGGCGACCCTCATAAAAGCGTACCGGTTTCCCCCTTGAAAAGCATGGCAAAAAAAAGTGTGACCAAATCACAAATTAATGGCCACCCTAACAAAAGTGTGGCCATTGATCACCTTTGGCCACGCTTTAAAAGCGTGGCAAGAAAAAAGTGTCCCGACAGGCATTTTTTCTTGTAGTGGCAATGTTTGCTTAAGCACTCTTAAATCATTTGACTCGAACTCACATTTTTCAATAGGGGACAATGCAATTTCTTTCCCAAAAGGTAGGTTGTCTATTTTTTCTTTTGTGTGTGCTTTGACAATTTTACGACCACCATTTTTTCTTTGGTGACTATATTAGTTGACCCAGAAACGTCACCCTTATCCATGCTGAAAATTTGATGACATCTTTGTAAAATTGGACGATATATGTGCAATAAATAAGAAAACAAAATTATCATTAAAGAAAATAGCAACAAAAATTAATTAGTGAAATGCAAAGATTTGATTCCTAAAGAAAGGAACTATACAATGTGAAAGTGTTGGTTCTAGACTCTTTATTGGGTCCCCAAATTTTCCTTCTGACACCAATAACTTAGCTAGTAGTAAACAAATTTTGCTAGTATGGAAAAAGATGTTAAATTCAAGTGAAAGACTTTCACGTGCTTATACGGAAACCGAAGGTTTCACAAAGGATCACTACTTATCCCTATATCTAACCTATGGATGTTGAGTAAGTTTGATAAAAAAAAATGAAACAATTTTTGTACGAATAATATAAACACAGATTAACATACAACATATTCAAGAAAAAAAAATACCAATGAAATTAAACAACAAAAAATAAGATATTAATATAAGGCTTGACTCAGAAAGAATGTCCCAAGTAGAATTGCCAAGATGTCGCAACGTCCCTGTCCGGGATGGTGCAACCCAAAGGTTGAGAAGGATACGGCAGGTAAGGGGTTTCACGACACTGAAGGCATTGACTTTGATCAAGTCTATAGCCAAGTCATTTGACCAACCACTGTGCGAATTATTCCATCTCTTGCTTTAACTAATGGATGGCCTATGCGACAATCTGACTTTAATAACGCCTTCCTTAATGAAAAGCTTGAAGAAACTATTTATATGCATCAACCTGAGGAATTTACTAATACTAATACAAATCTTGTATGCAAATTGCATAAAGAAATTTATGGGTTGCAACAAGCTCCAATGGCTTGGTTTCAGACTCTTACATCAACTCTACAGAAACTTGGTTTCAAATAGACTTGTTTATATGTATCTCTGTTTGTTGAAAAGACTAACAATTCTATTTTTTTATCTTTTAGCATATGCTGACGATATAATTCTCACAGGTAGCAATTCAGAATAAATACTTTAGTCAGGCAACTCAATGACGTGTTTCCCTTTGAGGATCTGAACAATTTCAATTTTTTTTATTGGGGCTAGAAGTTAACTTACCTGGATAATTGTAGAGTAATTCTTAGCTAGTCTAAATATGCGACTGAATTACTACATAAATCAGGAATGTTGAACTCGAAAGAAATGTCCACTCCCATAATATCCTCTCTCAAGTTGTTTAAGTCTGGGTCTGAAGCCTTTGAGGATCCCAAATTTTATCACTCCATTATAGAGGCACTCTAGTACTTGACAATTATTCACCTAGAACTTGCATTTTTAGTAAACAAGGTTGCGCAATTTATGCACTTTTCTACCATTTAGTGCTAGAAGGCGATGAAGCAGATTATTTGATATATGAAGGACACCGTGAGTAGTGGTTTAACTTTTCATAAATGTGCTTACTTTAGGTTGATTGCGTTTGCATATGCGGACTGAGCTGCAGACGTTGATAATCAACACTCAATCAGCGAATACTGGCGGCAGCTCAGGCAAAGGTGATTTCAATTTGCAATTGCTAGAAGAACTTCAAGTTTTCCAATCGGTTCCACCTACAGTTTACTCCGATAACCAAAGTTCCTACATGTTGGCCTTGAACCAATGCTTCATTTACGTTGCAAGCATATGGAGCTAGATCTTCACTTTCTTTGAGTGTTAATCAGAAGCAAGTTCTCATTGTTCATATCCCAACTACAGATTAGGTGGTTGATACTTTTACAAACCATTTGTCTGTGAATATATTTCATAAATTTAGGCTCAAACTCAGAGTGATTGACAACCGTCACTTGAGTTTGAGAGAGAATATTAAGACATAAACCCTTGTGGCTTGGATATAGCCATTGTAGAGTGACTTCTATCTGATATTAGTGGAATTTTTAGATGGTTTGTGCCAATATAAATAGAATTCTCTGGTATCTTTACTTCAGTCAGAATAATTAATTTACACTCATCTATAGGAGTGTACATGGTTAAGGTTAACCCATTACTTGTATTCATACTCTCGGCAATACTTACATTCATTTTCTCTCTCTGGTTTAGTCACATTCATGATTCTATTACAAACTCTAATAATCATTCAACTACCGCAATAGGAATTAGAACAAAAATAATGTTGTTATTGGACCTTAATATGCAAACAACCCATCACAAACCTATACAAGCCCAAACAGATTGATCTTCATCACTCATCATTTATTCATGTATTCTTTTTATTCATGCATTTTTTCTTTCCAATAGTCTTCTAGAAGCAGTGAGTCACCTTTACTTCCTTTGCATTGTTTTACATTATGTTATTTTAGAATCTGTTAGGATTTAGAAATCTTCACAAAAATTTGATGAGTTGTCCATAATTCTACCTATATATAGGTGCCAATTATTTGAATACCAAATAACACACAATTATTTTATTCATATTATCTCTGTTCCATACCTTTTTATGGTATCAGAGCTCTAGGGCTCTGTTGATACCTTGTCATGGTCAAAATGGCCAATCCTGCTAGCCCCTTCTATATTCATCCCAGTGAGAATGCCACATCTATCCTAGTCATGCCGGTGCTTATAGGGAATAATTATCACTCATGATCAAGAGCTTTCTCCATGACCATCATTTCAAAAAATAAATATGACTTCCTTACCTGACTTATACCGTCTCCATCCTCCGATGATGCTCTTTTCTCTGCCTAGGAGCGTTGCAATAAATTGGTGATCTCTTGGCTATTCCACTCCTTATCTCCATCCATCACACAAAGCCTGATTTACCTCAGAATAGCTTCCTCTATCTGGCCTGACCTTAATGAGAGGTTTTCCTAGTCTGATCTCCTCCGAATCATAGAACTCCAAGAAAAAGTCTATGCTTTGAAGCAAAACAATTTATCAGTCACTGCGTACTATATAGCTTTGAAGACTTTATGGGAGGAACTTGATAATTCACACCCACTTCTAGTATGTGCGTGTTGTAACACTCTTACTATCAAGATATCATGCTTAAGTCATGATATCGCTAATGACAAAGATATTACATATGTACCCTATATTACCTACTTATATATCAATAGGAGCCATTAAAATTATATATATTTCATATTACAATTATCACAAGATAATCAACAATCAGTACAACTCAAACAACTAAAATTATTGTCATGAATAAAATACATTAAGTATACTTATATATATATATAACAAATAATACAATTTCTTGCCCCTTTTAAAAGAATAGATAACAGCGAGGGAAAAATAACTAAATACAAATTCACTTTACAAATAAACTAATGCACATTCAATGCTCAGAAAACTCTTTAGAGGGTTCCTCGTCCATTTCCTAAAAAATATTAGGATGTAGGAAATGAGAACCAAACCACACAGTCTCAGTAGAGGGATTTTAGAATTGTCATAAGAAGATGTAAAACATAATTTGCCTTACGGAAGTTCTCTAAACTATTTTTTCTCAAAATTAACTAATTCAATTCACTGTTGTTTACTTTCTTATTTCCGATCATGGGTATGTTATTTACTATTTCTTTTTAGATTTACCATCCAGTCAATCTCTTTCTCGAAGAACTATATTTCCCAACGATTCCGAACCAACAATCACAAACAAGCAAACAATCACACATATAATCACAACACTTTCCAATTACACAAGGACAGACAAACAGATAAATAGTTTCAAGCAATATACAAACAAATGCAATATGATGTATGCCTGTCCTACTGGTTGTGAGCTCACATGTCGGTTAAACTGTTAAACCCGAAATATCCGGTAGCTAACCCGGATATCATCTCTCTATTGTGTATCACCAGGGAGAATATCCCGCACTTATCACAAGTCAGTCTTGGGAGGGAGAGTGCCCTATCACATTCTCCTAGAGATCACTAGGGAGAATAAATCGAGGAAGAGTGCCCTACCATCTTCTCCTGTGAGGCTGTGCCATATAAAATGAAGAAGAATGTCTTTCCACCTTATAATCAGAGAGAATGTGCGCAAGAGAAACCACCATCCCCACATCCACACAGCAGCACTAAGCATGCGGGACAAAATCACCATCCTTGCCAGGCACAGGTGCCTCATCAATAACGCAAGTGGGACAAAACCCAAATTCTTGCAATGCAAGAGGGTCAAAACCCACATCCTTGCTAATTCAGTTGTTATATCATAATCATAATCATAATAACAATCAAACATAACCATAATCATATTTAAACATAACCATAGTCATAACCAAGATCATAATCAAAATCATTATTCTTTATAATCACAGTTTTCACAAAAATAATCATCCTCAAGCTGTGAGCAGGACAAAACCACCATTCCCACTGTGGGCAGATCAAAACCACCATTTCCACATAATAACAATGCACTGAGCAAGTGGGACAATACCACCATCCTTGCCAGGCAAGTAATCAATATCATTAATGAATTCTCTTTTTCTCAATTAGATTAATCATATCTTATTTATAATCATGCTCAATCATAATCACAATCTTAACTAATTTCATAAGTTATAATTCATCATAACCCCTCTACCACTAGGACATTTAACATCACTGTCAATCCGTGAGTAGAACAAAGCTATCATTGTCACCGTAGGTGGGACGAACCACCATCCCCACAATGCTCTTATTTCATTTAATAAGTTTTATAGGGAATTATTTTAATTAGACTTATTAAATCCATCCCCGACACGTTTCAAATCCTTAGAATGGTTCTCAATGCTCTTATTTCATTTAATAAGTTTTATAGGAAATTATTTTAATTAGACTTATTAAATCCATCCCCGACACGTTTCAAACCCTTAAAATGGTTCTTAGACTCCATACGGAGATTATTGGGGGTACAAACTTGCTGAATAGGCTTAATAACTTAAAATTATCATCACACATAATCATCATCATCAATCATAATCTATCATATATACCTCAACTTAGGTACAGTTTTTATCATAAGTTTCATATCAATCTCATTTTAGTCATAAGCCTCGAATCAAATATCATTTTCCATCAATAATGTCATAATAAAAACACTTCACTAGGTTAGGCTTAGGCCGTTACATACGGCTCGCTGGGTATGAGACATCTACTACGATACCCTAGACTCGAGGTCAAGGTTGTAAATCAATTCAAATACGGCATTATCGTCTATAACCAACCTCAACATAAATCAAACACATCATCTATCTTTTATTCAATATGACCACATCATTGTTCAATTATTCACCTTATAGGCTAACAAATCAAGCTTTCATAATCCTCAAGGTCAACTTAGGATATAGCTAAAGGAACTTAACATTTACCTTATAATTCTTAAATATCACACTCTAGTAATCATATTCCTTAAAACTCTCTTTTTCTCTAAATACTTATATTTAATTCCATTAAAACCTCAAAATTACACTTTCTATTTCCAACCTTTGAGTTGATAAATACTTTAACTTTTATATCTTTAATTAATTAAATTTCTTTTCAAGTTAACTTTAATTACTTTAACTATTATTTTCATTATTAATCAAGTTAATTCACCAATCAATTTCACCAAATCAATCACAATCATAAAGATTTATTTTATTTAACCAAGTTTCTAAACTAACTTCAAATTATCTATTACTTTAAATTCAATAAAAATCCTCAAGACAATTTTTTAATTAGAATTAATCAAATTAAAATCCGAGAGATAATCTCCAATCCTTATGAAGGTAGCACTAGTTTCTGTTATTCTTATTATTCAATTTTATTTAAAATCTTTCAAAAATTTTGGCAGAATCTCTCCTAAAACTCGGACTTTCTACTCTTCAAGGGTTCTATCCAACCCAAACATCTCTCAAACCCTTCTCAACCTTTCCAATACCAAACAATTCCTCAACATATACAAATCAAATTTCTAATATCAATGTATTTATTTTCTTATCTTAATTTATCTTTAAGTTATTAAATTTTCACACATTAGGGCAACAAACAACTTGTCCAAATTCTAATCTACCCACCAAGAGGCTTCAACCATTATTTCTAATCCATTTATTACTTTAATATCCATCCTCATTTAACCAATTCTATTTCTCCAAAACAGTCTAATTTAATTCATAAGACTCACACAATCACTAAAAATATATTTTTCACATTGATATCAATTTATAACAATTTCTTGAAATAAATAAGTTTAAGAAACAACCCCTACCTCAATGTGACTCAACTACGCGATTGAACCAACGGCAATTTTTCAATTATAATCACAACACCGGCAGTACTAGCAGTTCCAATGATTCCTGCAACAGCGACAGCCACAATCACAACATGCAATTATAGTAACTCAATCCAACGACATCAATGCCTTAAAATCCTTAACAAACTAATAGTAGAACACTAACGACGAGGGTTCCAGAATAAGAATACTTATTGTATCTAAGGAGGGATGACAGAACACAGTAGTAGTAGCTCCACAGTGACTTCCGGCGACAACAGCACCATTTTCTAGCGACAGAGAGCTCCTTGTTCTCTCCCGTTCGCGCTCTTCTCTACGGCAAATCCTGTAACACCCTACCACATAGAGCTTTACGCTTAAGTTAAAAAACAGAGGTGGTGAGGTATTACGACCTCTAAAAATAAAATATTATATATATATATATATATATATATATATATATATATATATATATATATATAGTTGAAAAGAAGATTTATCTATGAGCCTTTGAAAGAAAGTTAAAACAAAAAGTTAAATGGAAAAACACAGCACTTACGAAAGCATCAACGTAAATGAAACAGGATAAGAGTAAACTAAATAGGAATATATACAAAAGAGTTCCAGGATACAGGTAACAAAGCTTCTGACCTGGTTCGCAAAGTTAAAATCGGACAGAGCATATATACATATATACATCAGAATCCCAAAATACAGTTTACAGAACCTGTTTCTCCAAATCAACCTCTAAGAGGGATAAAACATAATATATACAATGGAGATATAAAGTATCTACATATATATATATCAAAAACCAAAATATAATCCCAAAAGGCAAGAGTTCTTCACTTCATAAACTTCTAGAATGCCTCAGCGAGGTGCCTCACATCCTGCATCTGAAAACCACAGAATATGTATGGGGTGAGAACCAGAGGTTCTCAGCATGGTAACAGTGCCCACATAACTAACATATAAGGTCCTGGGAAAGCCAGAGGCGATCCTGGAACTCCCAGTGTTCGATTTAATCTTCTAAAATATAACTAAACCAAAAGTAAATTAGGCAACTAACTAAGGATCTTCTTTCTAGTCTAACACTCCCCTTTCCAACTCCTCCGAACCTCCCAACTACCACTCGAGATATTTATTTTCAAACACAGGTATTACATACAAAGAAATCACAATTTAAATGCATATACAGCAGATAAACAAGTAACAAGTAGTTCATATGATCAGTTAGGCATTCCAAACAAAGCACACCAAACAAACACATAGATGCATATGATGCATGCATGTCCTATGGCTGATAAGTCTCATCTGTCGGTTGTCAAGCCAACCCGACACGTCTAGTAGCTAACCCGGGCATAGTCTCTCTGTTGCGCATTAATACCATTAGAGGGGATCCGTCACCATTAGAGGGTATATGTGCCCTGTCACCATTAGAGGGTATCGGTGCTCTGTCACCCTTACAACCAGAGAGAAAACACAAGCATACTCACATCCAACATTTTCCATCATGATTCATTTACCACATTCATTCATTAACTCATATATGCATCTCCGGTATACTCGCCACATTTTCACACTTCCTCAATTAATCAAAATCATTTAATCAGCAATCATATTTCATTAATAATTCTTCATTCATTTTTACTTACATTTATTCATTCATTTTTACCTCTTCCTTCATCAATAAGAGGCTTACTTCATCATACACCACACTCCACTACCCAAGGACCAAATATTAGGCTTTAAAAAAAAGTTACCAAGGCTTGAAAGTTGAAGGAATGGTTTGAAAGAGCAATTTCATGTTCCAGAAAAACAGGGGTTCGCATACGCGGGGAGTGTGACCCGAAACAAAGGCCCGCGTCACGTGTTACCCTTTGCGTACGCGACCCTTCAAAAACCCATTGCTCGCGTATGCGAGACACCAAACCCGATGAGAATGGCCGCGTCGCGTTTGAGGCTCGCGTACACGAGTTATGCAGGGTGACCAAAATGTTCAAGTGTTGTAGAATTTTAATTTTACATACCAAACTTCCGACGCGCATAACTTTTTCGTTTTAAAACATTTTTCATCTGTTCTTTGAACGGCATAAATCTCTCGAACCAAATTTTCTTTCAAGAAAATTTTGATAAAATTCGGAGGTCCGGAGGTCAAGTTATGCTTCATCAAAGTTGGTCAAAAATCAAGGATTTCATTAAACTTTCAAACCTCAACTTTCAAAACATTTAAAAATCCCAACCCCTATTAATACTTACCAAATGTGCCTCCAACCAAGTTCAACCCTTCATCAACACCCCTCATCTTCTTCATACATACCAATTTACAATTAAAATTCTACTTTCAATACAATAATCCATATCCAAAGTAACATTATACAAAATCATCAACAACATGCATATACACTTCATCAGTCTCCACAAAATTTATATTACTTCACCAACAATAACCTTAATTTGCCAAATATCATAAATGCCAACCAATCCTAAATCATCAACATCTTAATAAACATCATCATTATCATTTACCACTCTTCACATACAATAAATTAATTACACATCACAACATCATAACCTCAACATCACTAACCAACATACATATTACTCAATCTCAACCATCAACAATTCAATTTCCTATCTAACGGTCAACTAACCTAAGTTTTCACGACACATTATATTTTAGTTATGAGAAACTGAAACCATACCTTGGCCGATTCCCCGATAAACCTGGAACACCTCACTTATATATCATACTTCAAGCCTTGAAATTCCCAGCTCCTCACCCAACAAAATCCAGCCTCCAAAACTTGATCTCAAGCTTCCAAATTCTTACTTTGACTCCAATCAACAACCAATTTCAATTTAACATCACATTTATCGCCACAATGAAAATATAGTTTACTAATTCAATATTTATACCAAGGGTTTGAGAGTGCTTACCTGACCTATAGCTCAATCGAGCTAAACCCGACAATATCTGTGAGTTAACTCGAACCTAAACACAGAAATCATACAAAATTCAACATAATTTCACATTGAATTTTCAAAATTTGGGGAGAAGAAAACTGAAACTGAAAAGTGAATTCCATACCTAATCAAGGACTGGACTTTGTAGAGCTCGTCACGCTGATCGCATGGCCGCAAACGGTGGGGCGATTAAAGCTCTGGCTCAAAAGTTATGTGAGGTTGAATTATTGAGTAAGGGTTTGGTCTTCTTCCTCCTCCCTCATGCAAGCTTTCAGCATGGGTTTCATTTTGGAGGAGAGAAGAAGAGCGGAAGCTCTTTATGTTATTGTGTTAGGCTGGGCCTTGGGCCCATTATGCGCCTGGTTTGCTCGGTTCGTCCCATTTGGTCCAATCTTGT
This sequence comes from Arachis ipaensis, assembly GCF_000816755.2. Lineage (NCBI taxonomy): Eukaryota > Viridiplantae > Streptophyta > Magnoliopsida > Fabales > Fabaceae > Arachis > Arachis ipaensis. Next base: position 19,529,533 of record NC_029791.2, on the reverse strand, counting down.
GCCAAATTCTTTAAAATTAATGTCAAAATTCTTATTTTAATTAGCTCTATCTCATTAAACTATAGAATTTTATTTTCTAATTGTTAAAATAATAATTAATTTATTTGCTAATTATTTACTAATTTTGCAGGTTTTACAAATCCAACGGCGGCAGTGGCGAACCCTAGCAATGACTGTGCAACAATTCGAAGTGGAAAGCAGCGGCGGCAACAACAGCTTAGTGATGAGCTCCGACGGAGCTCCCCTTCTCTCTCTTTGAAAACTCTTTCTTCGACACCAACACAATGGCTGCCAACAACAAAGGGCAACGATGATGACCTCTTCCTCTTGTTCACCGGCTCGTAATAAAACTTTAAATTTTAAATAATTAATACTAATTATTATGAAAATTATATGAGTCCTAATTAATTTAAGACTCAATTTATCAAAATTTGATTTAATTACATTAAATAAAAAATAATGTATAATAGAAATTCTAGAAATTCGGAGTCTTACATGTGTTCTACGAAAACGTACTAGTCATAAGATTTCATCATCAGGATCCTCAAGGGCTTGGATGAGCATTTTTCTGTCGTCCGATCCCAACTCCTCTTACTTGATCCATTGCCGCCAGTCAACAAGGTCTTTGCCATGGTGATAGAACATGAAAGACAGCTGCAAGTTACCTCCGGCGTTCTTGATGAACTGCACATTCTTGCTGCCGAATTTGATGCATGTCGCTCCTCTCTTGGTCGTGGTCGTGGAGCTTCTTTTTCAAGATCTTCATTTTTGTAGTTATGTGGTTTTAGTGACCTGATTAGGCCGGTTTTTCAGATACTCGCTATTCTTTAACAGAGTTCTGTTTCTTTTTGGGTGATTCTCTCATTTCATGAAAATATAATAAGAAAGCCACCGTCGCCCGATCATCAACTGAGGCCGAATATCGTGTACTTGCAAATACTACATGTGAATTTCAATGGACCCTAAACTTGTTGAAAGTTATTCATGTTTCTTGCACTCGTTTGTATTGTGATAACCGTAGTGCTCTTCACATTGTCACGAATCCTATATTTCATGAAAGAACTAAACATTTGGAGGTAGATTGTCATCTTGTGCATCAAAAAGCTCAAGCAAGGATGATGAAGCTTCTTCCTATCTCTTCTTCCAATCAATTGGCAGACATATTCAGTAAACCTCTTTCATTTCAACCATTTCACTCCAACTTGTTGAAGTTGAAAATTCTCGACAGTTACCATCATCCAACTTATGGGGACGTATTAGACCATAATATGCAAACAACCCATCACAAACCTACGCAAGCCTAAACAGATTTAACAGATTAATCTTCATCATTCATCATTTATTCATGTATTCTTTTTATTCATATATTTTTTCTTTTCAATATTCTTCTAGAA
>NC_029791.2:19519499-19528049 GCF_000816755.2 Arachis ipaensis | reverse complement strand
ATTTAAAAATCTTCATAAAAATTTGATAAACTGTCCATAATTCTCATTGTATATAAGTGTCAATTATTTAAATACCAAATAACACACCATCATTTTATTCATATTGTCTTTGTTCCATATTTTATTAGTTGTTTTGGATGAAAATGAGAAAAATAATACTAGAATGCAAACGTTAATTTGGGTTTCGTGTATGCTAAATTGCTCTGGTTAAGGTTAATTTGGGTTTCATGTATGTATGCTAAATTGCTCTGGTTAATAGGTATCATCATGATTGTATATAGATGTAATAGGCTATAGTTTGTAACTCTTGAGGCCTTGACTATCTTTCCTCATTATAATTCTAGTATTATAATTTGAACTCCGCTAGGAAGATAATGAAGAATCTTAACAATGTATACAATGGGTTTTAAATTTGGACCAATACAAGGAAAAAAAATCCAAACAGTTATTTCAAACAAATTAACTATCACAACCCTAATTTACTAATGGTATTTACCCAAACACCCTCTTCTCCCCCTAACCATCTACTACCCCATCCTCATCAATCATCCCACCTCTCCGGCGTTAGAAACTTTCTCACCGGCCATCAAACAACTATCCACGTAGTTATTAAAATAATCATCCGACTACCTAGTGAAATGACCATCTAGAATTTATTAATTGTATATACTTAAACTAAACCAAATAAAATAACCATCCAATTAAGAATTAAAATAACTATCTACTTACCTAGTGAATTAAACATCCAGCATCTAAATTAGGTAGAGGTTTAAGCAGAGGCATGAGGAAGTTGTTATCGTTAGTGTTAGCCATTACTGTTTGTTGTTGGAGGAAGGGGAAGGGGTTTATGTTAATTAGAGGAGTCTGGGGTATGGTTTTGAGGGAAGTGAGAGGGGCATTCATGGGAACAGTGTTGTCTTCTCCAAGTAAGGGTTCCATCCAAGAAAGAGGAAGAGACCATATCGTGCTCCCGCGAGCACCGCCGCGCCACCAGCTTTATCACTGGTCGGATAACCGTCATCATGAAGATGACGAACGCCAAGCCAGAGAGGAGAACCCATACGGACACCAGGGAGTTCTTATGGCTGCTGCTACCGTCGGCCTTTCCAGCGAGTACTACGGCGAGGACGAGGAGGATCCAGGCTGTGACGTCGTTGAAGGCGGCGGCGACCATGGCGGTCTGGGGCTGCGTGACGGACACAACATGTGCAAATGGGTGTCTTCGTCGGACACTCTCAGACAGCTGGGCAGCATCGGGTTGCGTTCTGGGCGACGGACGGTGGTGATCTTCGCGATGCCAATTTGGAGAGAGTGGAAGAGACTGCCAGAGAGAAAGAAACTGCAGCACATTCTTCGCATGCGTAAAATGGAGGAATACGTAACTTTTCCATAACTAAATCCTATGTTTTTTAAATTTTAAAATTCAAAATTATTAGGAATTAATTAAATTATTTATTAACTGATTATAATTTCAATTTTATCTCTATTATACACATTGTTCACTAAAGTCATTGTCTCTCCATATTTTCTCTTATTATTATTGCTTAGAATATTGTTTGTTGACATATATATGTATTAAATGTGAGCAGTAACCAATGACCATCATCGTTGTATCTTGGTGTATTTTCCTTAATAATATTATTTTATATTGAAATTCCTTTATTTTGATGTATTTTCCTTATCAATATATTCTTAAAAATCATTGAAAAACTAAAAGTAGGTTAATAACAATTGTTTCAATTACCAGTAAAAATTAAAGAAAAATCTTAATTAAAAGAATAGTCTAAGTTTCTAATAAAACAGAAATAATCTGCTATTAATCTAACGTTATGCGTTATCACGTTCTTAATTTCAATTCTTTTTTCTTTTCATGTTCGTAAACCCGTGTATCTCTTAAAATACTCGACAATAATTATTATGTCATTTATCTTGACATGTCATTTCTCTTGAAACATGTGACCACATGCAAAATCAATCACAAAAGAGGGAAAAAATCAAAATTACAAGTATAGGACTTAATAATAACTTAATAAACATGTTTTATTTCAATATTTGTATTGTTCAGAGGTATTATATAAAACTAAGGAGGGTTTTGGGCCTAGACATAAGGTCTAAATATCGTGTATGAGTTTGCTGGGATAGTAATTTATTCGACGTCCTCTCATGAATGGTGGTAGAAGTACCTATAAGTAGAGGTGTTCAGATTCAAACCAATAAACAAAAAATTACGGATCCAAATTGATCTAAACTAAAAATCAAAATAAACTATATAATTTGAATTTTTTAAAATTTTGGATCGATTTTTATGTAGTTCAGTTTGATTTGCAGTTCTACTTCTCACAAACAAATCGAACTAAACCAAACCGTAATATAAGAATGGATCCTCTCAATTTTTTTTAACAATTGAGGGAGTAAAGTGTGATCTCTCACCATTAATTTTATAAGTGGGACCAAAAAAAAATATGAGAGAGAAAGCAATGAAGGGTTAGAGATCACACTTTACTCCCTCAATTTTTTTTAACAATTGAGAGGATACATTCCCACCGTAATACAATGTAAATCTAATTCCTCTCATACTCTCAGTGCCGCACACACTAAGACTTAGTTTGGTAAACTTTTTACTTTTTAAAGGTAGCTTATGAAAGTTAGTTTTTAAAAAATTATTTTTTAAAAATTGTAACTTCTATATTTGATAAATCAACTTAAAAACAATTTTTAATAGGCACAAGCAAAAACAAATGTATTTAGTAAAATAGATTTTAAAATTTTAGAATACTATAACAAACATAAATGTGAGAGTTAAATTTAGAAATTAATTAATGTACGAAGTTATATTAGACCTTTTTAATTTTGATAAATACAAGTCAATTTTAAAAGTTATACTTTAGGTGGTTTCAAAAGCACCTCTATTTTTTTAAAGCTGCATGTCATTTTTTATTTACTAAATACAAAATAAAAAACTTGTGCTTTTGAAAAACACAAGCACCTCTTCGAAAAGTTTTACCAAATAAAGCCTAAGACACCACAAACCCTAATCACTCATCACTCATTCACTCACATTCACTTGCAGTGCTCCTATTCTCATAAGTCACAAACCCACACTCCATACTCTAAGTCATGTTGCGTCGCTACCATCCTCTTTCCAGCTATGATGATGTTGTCATCCTCCAGTCAGAGTCGTTGTCGCTATCCTCTTTTCTATTCAAACGATGTGCTGTTGTCCACTTCTCATCATGCCGTCATCCTTTTCTCACGCCGCCGATGTTTGCCTCTTTGTCTCGTTAAGCGTCGTCCTCCTCTCACTCCAGCGTCCTCTTCGATAATAGATTGTGCCTTTCTCCTGCATTATTAAGATATGATGACTAGAAATTTGGTCAGTTTTTGTTAATTTTTATTAAATTTTGTTGGATTTTGGATCTTTTTTGTTAAATTTTAGATCTATTTTGTGAAGGTTCTATTCCATTTTGTTAAATTTTCTGTTTTGTATGTGTATGTGTTTGTATGTCTAGCGTATGTTTTTCTTATTAACCTACATTGAGAATTGATATGTTAGATTTATGTTTGCATGGAGATTATTTCTTGTTGCTGGACTTATTATTTAAAAATTGCAAATCGAAATCCAAACTGCATCGATTGAATTTGGATCGGATTAGATCGGATTTTCTAAAAAAATATCTAATCCAAATCACACAGCATATAAAATAAGTGTTCAGATCAGATGATTTTTTGTCTGAAAACTAACCCAAATAGCACCACAAACACCCCTACCTGCAAGGGACTTTGATTCCTAAGTCATTATTCTTTGGGAATGACTTCAGATGATCATGGGTAGTTATTTCTTATAAAATGGGAAGTTATCCCATGTTTGAGCTCGTTATCTCCTTAGTGATAATAACCGAAGTTGCGGGTGAAATTTTTTAGGTTGCTTCGTAAGTCGGGTCAGTTACAGACTTACGGATCAAGAGGCCCATATCCACGTTGGTCCAATCCATGTGGATGAGACCACACAGGTTGAATTCATTACTATTGGACCAACCCTGTGACGCAATTTTGGATGTTACTCGCTTTTTGTTTGGGTTGTGGAACTGTTGTCTTTATGCCCAAGTTTGAACATGTATTAAACAATATTTCAAGACCTTTCTTTTCCCTTAATTTGAAATTATTTTTAATTGTCCTTATGTATGCTTAAACTTAATCGTGTATGTTAAAAGCTGTAATTGATATAAGCTGTGATTGATATAAGAGTAAAACCCCTTTTTAGCTCCTGTTCATTTTCATTTTAGACAATCACGTACCCTATCGATTGGAAAATGAAAACGCAACCCCTATCCTTCATTTTCGTTAGACACATGAGATCCTCTATCAAATTCTCCGGCAAGTCTTTACAGAATTTAATGACATGTCACGTTGGACTCTATGATGTTGTGTCACTTCTTCTATGTGGACTATAATCATTCAATTAGAACAATTAAACCCTGCCGAATCATCAAAATAACGTTGCATGGAGGACTGTAATCAAAGGTCTCTCTCAACTTAAACCCCAAAGAACCCTCACTCCATTCTCAGAATTACAGAAAACCATAACGAATAGACACTTTTTCTTGCAAAATATTGGTGACAAAGAGCTTCAGTGAGGTGGTCGTGACGACACTGTACGGAAGGAGCAGAGCTATTAACGGAGGCTTTCACGGAGTATTAGTGGTGTGGCTGTCTGGTGCACGAATTGTGAATCACACTTTTCATAATTCGTACCGCTAACCAGCAAGTGCACTGGGTCGTCCAAGTAATACCTTACGTGAGTAAGGGTCGAATCCCACGGAGATTGTTGGTTTGAAGCAATCTCTGGTTATCTTGTAAATCTCAGTTAGGAGGTCAATTATAATTATCATTTGACTTGCAAATGAACAAGGGAACATAAAATAAATACTTGGTATGCAGTAATGGAGAATATGTTGGAGTTTTGGAGATGCTTTGTCTTCTGAATCTCTGCTTTCTCCCTGTCTTCTTCTTCACGCACGCAAGGTTCCTCCTATGGAAAGCTGTGTGTTGGTGGATCACCATTGTCAATGGCTACCATCCGTCCTCTCAATGAAAAAAGTCCAGGTGCGCTGTCACCACACGGCTAATCATCTGTCGGTTCTCGATCATGTCAGAATAGGATCCATTGATCCTTTTGCGTCTGTCACTACGCCCAACACTCACGAGTTTGAAACTCGTCATAGTCATTCAATCCCTGAATCCTACTCGGAATACCACAGACAAGGTTTAGACTTTCCGGATTCTCAAGAATGCTGCCAATGGATTCTAGCTTATACCACGAAGATTCTGATTAAGGAATCCAAGAGATATTCATTCAATCGAAAGTAGAACGGAGGTGGTTATCAGGCACGCGTTCATAGGTTGAGAATGGTGATGACTGTCACGGATCATCACATCCATCATATTGAAGTGCGAATGAATATCTTAGATAGAAACAAGCGTGTTTGAATAGAAAACAGAAATAGTTGCATTAATTCATCGAAACACAGCAGAGCTCCTCACTTCCAACAATGGAGTTTAGAGATTCATGCCGTCAAAGAGTACAAAGTTCAGATCTAAAATGTCATGAGGTGCGAAATAAACCTCTAAAAGTTGTTTAAATACTAAACTAGTAACCTAGGTTTACAGAAAATGAACAAACTATGATAGATGGTGCAGAAATCCACTTCTGGGGCCCACTTGGTGTGTGCTGGGGCTGAGACTTAAGTTTCTCACGTGCCTGGGCTATTTTGGGCGTTCAACGCCAGGTTGTAACCTGTTTCTGGCGTTGAACTCCAACTTGTAACTTGTTTCTGGTGCTGGACGCCAGACTGCAACATGGAACTGGCGTTGAATGCCAGTTTATGTCATCTATCCTTGAGCAAAGTATGGACTATTATATATTGCTGGAAAGCCCTGGATGTCTACTTTCCAACGCAATTAAGAGCGCGCCATTTGGAGTTCTGTAGCTCCAAAAAATTTACTTTGAGTGTAGGGAGGTCAGAATCCAACAGCATCAGCAGTCCTTTTTCAGCTTGAATCAGATTTCTGCTCAGCTCCCTCAATTTCAGCTAGAAAATACATGAAATCACAGAAAAACACACAAACTCATAGTAAAGTCCAGAAATGTGATTTTTAATTAAAAACTAATAAAAATATACTAAAAACCAACTAAATCATACTAAAAACTAAGTAAAAACAATGCCAAAAAGCGTATAAATTATCCGCTCATCACAACACCAAACTTAAATTGTTGCTTGTCCCCAAGCAACTAAAAACAAAGTAGGATAAAAAGAAGAGAATATACAATAAATTCCAAAAATATCTATGAAAATCAGTGTTAATTAGATGAGCGGGGCTATTAGCTTTTTGCTTCTGAACAGTTTTGGCATCTCACTTTATCCTAATGGGTGGGTTTGGGAGGGGAATGGTTTGAATTTGAATGGTGAGGTAGGTGGGGATCCTGTGGGGTCCACAGATCCAGTGGGGTCAAGGATTTAGCATCCCTGCTTCAATTAGGCGTACAAAATGCCCTTACTGTGCAATCCTGGCGTTTAACGCCAGACTGCTGCCTGTTTCTGGCGTTAAACGCCTAAATGTAGCCTGTTTCTGGCGTTTAACGCCAGACTGATGCTTGTTTCTGGCATTAAACGCCAGCTTGGTGCTTGTTTTTGGCGTTAAACGCCAGACAGATGCTTGTTTTTGGCATTTAAACGCCAGAATGATCTTCCTCCAGGGTGTGCTATTTTTCATGCTGTTTTTCATTCTATTTTTGATTTTCCATTTGTTTTTGTGACTTCACATGATCATCAACCTAACGAAAACATAAAATAGCCATGGAAAATAAATAGATATAATTAAATAACATTGGGTTGCCTCCCAACAAGCACTTCTTTAATGTCAATAGCTTGACAGTGAGCTCTCATGGAGCCTCACAGATAATCAGAGCAAGGTTGGGACCTCCCAACACCAAACTTAGAGTTTGAATGTGGGGGTTCAACACCAAACTTAGAGTTTGACTGTGGGGGCTTTAGTTGACTCTGCAGTGAGAGAAGCTTTTCATGCTTCCTCTCCATGGTTACAGAAGAAGAACCTTGTGTCTTATAGTTTGCAATGTCTGCAAACCACAGAGTTTCTTGAATAGAAAACAATTGCTCATCCGGAAAGGTTTTAGAGATCTCAGTAGGAGGGAGGGATGCTCCTGCTACTGGTTCTATCCGGGACAGGTGATCGGCTACTTGATTCTCTGTCCCTTTTCTGTCTCTTATTTCTATATCAAACTCTTGCAGAAGCAACACCCATCTTATGAGCCTGGGCTTTGAATACTGTTTTGTGAGTAGATATTTAAGAGCAGCATGGTCAGTGTACACAATCACTTTTGATCCTACTAAGTAGGATCTAAACTTGTCAATGGCATAAACCATTGCAAGTAATTCTTTTTCTGTGGTTGTGTAATTTTTTTGGGCATCATTTAAAACACTGCTAGCATAATAAATGACATGCAGAAGCTTATTATGCCTCTGTCCCAATACTGCACCAATAGTATGGTCACTGGCATCACACATTAGTTCGAATGGTAATGTCCAGTCTGGTGCAGAAATAACTGGTGCTGTGACTAGCTTAGCTTTCAGGGTCTCAAACGCCTGCAGACACTTTGTGTCAAACACAAATAGCGTGTCAGCAGCTAGCAGATTGCTCAGAGGTTTTGCAATTTCTGAAAAATCCTTTATAAACCTCCTATAGAATCCTGCATGCCCCAGAAAGCTTCTGATTGCCTTAACATTGGCAGGTGGTGGTAATTTTTCAATTACTTCAACTTTAGCTTGATCCACCTCTATTCCCTTGTTTGAAATTTTATGCCTAAGGACAATCCCTTCAATCACCATAAAGTGACATTTTTCCCAGTTTAAAACTAGGTTGGTCTCTTGGCATCTTTTCAGAACAAGTGCTAAATGGTTAAGGCAGGAGCTGAATGAGTCTCCAAATACTGAAAAGTCATCCATGAAGACTTTCAGAAACTTCTCTACCATATCAGAGAAGATAGAGAGCATGCATCTCTGAAAGGTTGTAGGTGCATTACACAGACCAAAAGGCATCCTTCTATAGGCAAACACTCCAGAAGGACATGTGAATGCTGTTTTCTCTTGGTCTTGAGGATCTACTGCAATTTGGTTGTAACCTGAATAGCCATCCAAAAAGCATTAATATTCATGACCTGCTAGTCTCTCTAGCATCTGGTCTATGAATGGTAAAGGAAAATGATCCTTCCTGGTGGCTGTATTGAGCCTTCTGTAGTCAATACACATACGCCACCCTGTAACTGTTCTTGTAGGAACCAGTTCATTCTTTTCATTATGAACCATTGTCATTCCTCCCTTCTTAGGGAGAACATGGACAAGGCTCACCCAGGGGCTATCAGAAATAGGATAGATAATCCCAGCCTCTAGTAACTTAGTGACCTCTTTCTGCACCACCTCCTTCATGGCGGGATTTAGCCACCTCTGTCGTTGAACCACTGGCTTAGCATCATCC
>NC_029791.2:19517009-19519430 GCF_000816755.2 Arachis ipaensis | reverse complement strand
GTCGTCTGATGTGTCTGGATGTTGCATAGCTTTGACAACATTCAACTTAAACTCATCCTCATTGACTCTCAAGGTTATCTCCCCTTTTTGGACGTCAATGAGGGTTCGTCCAGTTGCTAGGAATGGTCTTCCTAGAATGAGAGTTACACTCTTGTGCTCCTCCATTTCCAGCACTACAAAGTCAGTAGAGAAGGCAAATGGCCCAACCTTGACAATCATGTCCTCAATTATGCCTGATGGGTATTTAATGGAACCATCAGCAAGTTGAAGACAGATCCGGGTTGGTTTGACCTCTTCAGTCAAGCCAAGCTTTCTGATAGTGGATGCAGGGATTAGGTTGATGCTTGCCCCAAGATCACATAGAGCTGTCTTGGTGCAGTTACCCTCGAATATGCATGGTATCATAAAGCTCCCGGGATCTTTAAGCTTTTCTGGGAAGCTTTTCAGAATGACTGCAATGCATTCTTCAGTGAGGAGAACTCTTTTAGTTTCTCTCCAATCCTTCTTATGACTCAAGATATCTTTCATGAACTTGGCATAAGAGGGTATTTGCTCAAGTGCCTCTGCAAACGGAATCTTTATTTCAAGAGTCCTGAGATAGTCTGCAAAGCGGGCAAATTGCTTATCCTGCTCCTCTTTGCAGAGTTTTTGAGGATAAGGCATCTTGGCTTTGTATTCCTCAACCTTAGTTGCTGCAGGTTTATTTCCTACAGAGGTAGGTTGAGAAGCCTTCTTGAGGGATTTATTATCAGCACTTGCAGGTGTCTGATCCCTCACTGGCATTTGAAAGCCAGGGTTGGAAGCTGGAGTGGCATTGGACGCCAACTCCTTACTTGTTCCTAGCATTTGAACGCCAGAACTGAGCTTCCATTGGGCGTTTGACGCCAACTCCTTGCCTGTTTCTGGCGTTTGAACGCCAGAGTTATTCCTCTCTGGGCTCTTACTGTCCTCAGAGGGATTTTGGATAGCCGGTTGTTCATTTTTTAGCTTCCTGCTGCCTTGAAGTGAGGTATTTAATATTTTCCCATTTCTTAATTGAACTGCTTGGCACTCTTCTATTATTTGTTTTGATAACTGCTGTTCTGTTTGCTTCAACTGTACTTCCATATTCAGATTAGCCATTCTTGTGTCTTGTAGTATCTCCTTGAATTCGGCCAACTGTTTTGTTAGAAAGTCTAATTGCTGATTGAATTCTGTAATTTGTTCTGCAGGACTGAGCTTAGCAGTTACTGTTTTAGCCTCTTCTTTCATGGAAGATTCACTGCTTAGGTACAGATGCAGATTTCTGGCAACTATATCAATGAGCTCTTGAGCTTCTTCAATTATTTTTCTCATATGTATAGATCCACCAGCTGAGTGGTCTAGAGAAATCTGAGCTTTCTCTGTAAGCCCATAATAGAAGATGTCTAACTGCACCCATTCTGAAAACATTTCAGAAGGGCATTTGCTTAGCATCTCTCTGTATCTTTCCCAGGCATCATAAAGAGATTCATTATCTCCTTGTTTAAAACCTTGGATGTCCAGCCTTAGCTGTGTCATCCGTTTTGGAGGGAAGTATTGATTCAGAAATTTTTCTGTCAGCTGTTTCCATGTCCTTATGCTAGCTTTAGGTTGGTTATTTAACCACCTCTTAGCTTGATCTTTTACAGCAAATGAAAATAGTAATAATATGTAGACATCCTGATCTACTTCCTTATCATGTACTGTGTCAGCAATTTCTAAAAACTGTGCCAGAAACTCTGTAGGTTCTTCCTGTGGAAGACCGAAATACTGGCAACTCTGTTGCACCATGATAATGAGCTGAGGATTCAACTCAAAGCTACTGACTCCGATGGAGGGTATACAGATACTACTCCCATATGAAGCAGTAGTGGGGTTAGCATATGACCTCAGAGTCCTTCTGGACTGTTCATTTCCACTTATGTCCATGATGGAAAAAGGGAGATGATGCAGATTGCAAATTATTTTTTTTTTTTTGAAAATTGAAATTAAAATAAAATAAAATAAAATAAATGAAAAAGTGAGTATAATTTCGAAAATTAGAAGAAAAAGAAATAAAAAAATTGAAAACTAAATTAATTAATTAAAAAGATGTGGGTGAGGATTTTCGAAAAATGAAGAGAGAGAAAGTAGTTAGGAAGTTTTGAAATTTAAATTTTAAATTTGAAAATTTGAATTTTGAATTTTGAAAAAGTCAACAATATAAGATAAGGATTTGAAAGAGATTTAAATTTTGAAAAGATTTTATTTTTAAGTTTGAAAATTAAATTTTGAAAATTAAATTTTGAAATTTGAAATTTTGAAATTTGAAATTTGAAATTTGAATATTAAATTTTTAATTTGGAATAAGATAAGATAAGATTTTGAAAAAGATATGATTTTTGAAATTTTAAAACTAAGATAAGATGAAACAAAAAGTTT
>NC_029791.2:19487861-19516493 GCF_000816755.2 Arachis ipaensis | reverse complement strand
AAAGATTAACAAGAAAACACCAAACTTAAAGTTTGGCACAAGATTCAATCAAAGAAAAATTATTTTTGAAAAAGATTTTAAAAAGAAGATACCCAATCACCAAGAACATAAACCAACGCTCTAACCAATTGAGCAGTAAATGTAACACTTGTTTTAAAGAGGTATTTTTAATAACTAAAAATAAATTTTTTGAAAACTAATGTTTTGAGAAAGCACAAGTAAAACAAGAAAAGACACAGAACAAGAAAAACTAAAGATCAAACAAAAAAAATAAACAAGAACAACTTGAAGATCAAGGAAGAATAAAGAACACAAATTCGAAAATTTAAGAGAAAAAGATAAGAATGCAGTTGACACCAAACTTAAAACATGACACTAAACTCACAAAAAAAATTAAAATTTAATAAAGAAAAATAATATTTTTGAAGAAAAAAAAAATTTTTGAAAATAAATTAAAGGAATCAGATTTGATGACTCTATAGCAACAAAATAAATTATTCCTAATCTAAGCAACAAAATAAACCTTTAGTTGTTCAAACTCGAACAATCCCCGGCAAGGGCACCAAAAACTTGGTGCACGAATTGTGAATCACACTTTTCACAATTCGTACCACTAACCAGCAAGTGCACTGGATCGTCCAAGTAATACCTTACGTGAGTAAGGGTCGAATCCCACGGAGATTGTTGGTTTGAAGCAATCTCTGGTTATCTTGTAAATCTCAGTTAGGAGGTCAATTATAATTATCAGTTGACTTGCAAATGAACAAGGGAACATAAAATAAATACTTGGTATGCAGTAATGGAGAATATGTTGGAGTTTTGGAGATGCTTTGTCTTCTGAATCTCTGCTTTCTCCCTGTCTTCTTCTTCACGCACGCAAGGTTCCTCCTATGGCAAGCTGTGTGTTGGTGGATCACCGTTGTCAATGGCTACCATCAGTCCTCTCAGTGAAAAAGGTCCAGGTGTGCTGTCACCGCACGGCTAATCATATGTCGGTTCTCGATCATGTCAGAATAGGATCCATTGATCCTTTTGCGTCTGTCACTACGCCCAACACTCGCGAGTTTGAAGCTCGTCACAGTCATTCAATCCCTAAATCCTACTCGGAATACCACAGACAAGGTTTAGACTTTTTGGATTCTCAAGAATGCTGCCAATGGATTCTAGCTTATACCACGAAGATTCTGATTAAGGAATCCAAGAGATATTCATTCAATCGAAAGTAGAACGGAGGTGGTTATCAGGCACGCATTCATAGGTTGAGAATGGTGATGATTGTCATGGATCATCACATCCATCATATTGAAGTGCGAATGAACATCTTAGATAGAAACAAGCGTGTTTGAATAGAAAACAGAAATAGTTGCATTAATTCATCGAAACACAGCAGAGCTCCTCACTCCCAACAATGGAGTTTAGAGACTCATGCCGTCAAAGAGTACAAAGTTCAGATCTAAAATGTCATGAGATGTGAAATAAACCTCTAAAAGTTGTTTAAATACTAAACTAGTAACCTAGGTTTACAGAAAATGAACAAACTATGATAGATGGTGCAGAAATCCACTTCTGGGACCCACTTGGTGTGTGCTGGGGCTGAGACTTAAGTTTCTCACGTGCCTGGGCTGTTTTGGGCATTCAACGCCAGGTTGTAACCTGTTTCTGGCGTTGAACTCCAACTTGTAACTTGTTTCTGGCGCTGGACGCCAGACTGCAACATGGAACTGGCGTTGAACGCCAGTTTACATCATCTATCCTTGAGAAAAGTATGGACTATTATATATTGCTGGAAAGCCCTGGATGTCTACTTTCCAAAGCAATTGCGAGCGCGCCATTTGGAGTTTTGTAGCTCCAGAAAATCCACTTTGAGTGCAGGGAGGTCAAAATCCAACAACATCAGCAGTCCTTTTTCAGCCTGAATCAGATTTTTGCTCAGCTCCCTCAATTTCAGTCAGAAAATACATGAAATCACAGAAAAATACACAAAATCATAGTAAAGTCTAGAAATGTGATTTTTAATTAAAAACTAATAAAAATATACTAAAAACCAACTAAATCATACTAAAAACTAAGTAAAAACAATGCCAAAAAGCGTATAAATTATCCACTCATCACTGTCGCTTTCGTTGAGGTAACCTTTTTTAATTATTTTCTGAACTATGTCCAGTGGTCCCATTTTTGTCGTCTCTTGTATGTTTATTTCTTTACTTTAACGAAAAATGCTATTTTAATCTATGATTAGGTCAGTAATTAGTTAATCTTTTTTTTTAATTTTTTGCATGTAGATGTCTTAAGAGGTTATCCCTGTCTTTCACCACAGGGGTTGGTTTGAAAAGGACTCCAATGGGGGTGATGTGCTACATGGATGTTAATGTGCACAGATTTTCTCCATTAGATATTGATCTTGACAATTTCATAAATTTGGAGCTAATGTTTAAAGGACTATGGTATTCTAGTTATAGATACTTTTGTGTATTTTGTGTTTGTCTTTTGATATGCATATGGATGCATTAGGTACTTGACATAGTTGGTTATGGTATTTTGGATGGATAATAGTTTGCTAATGGATGAAGTTGTTACTTAGTTGGCTTCATATTTGCTGTATGAAATTGGCAAATTAATATATTCCTATTATGGTTATTTGTTGTTATATTAATCTCTTCACAAAGCACCTAAGCAAAATCAAATCAAAAGTTAAATTCCATGCATATGAAAACAGGTTCAAAATACATAACCAGGTATTTAGTCATAGTTTTCTTCACATAGCACATCAACTTAGTAGAATACACCATACATAACTACTACAAATGCAGATAACAGAAACATCAAAATAACACATCTCCAAAAGCTAATTTCCCAACTTCTTTGTTATTTTCTGACTACATTACTCCAACTTTTGCTCCACTTTTTTCATTTTGTCTTCCAGCATTATCACCCTTTCATCAAAATCACCATTTTACATCATCACTCTATCTTTGCATATTTTCATACTTGGTTAAAATTAACTCATCAAACCACACGAAAAACTTGCAGTGTAGTTGATCACTCTAAAATTAAAATTTATTATAACAGTACAATCCAAATTCTGTAAATTAGCAAGTTGCATAGTTGCAAACGTCAAGCAGCAATTGCATAAATTAGACTCTGAAATAGCAGTACTTAAAGCATACTAAAACTAATAAATGGAAATCCACTTACACGATAGTAGCAGCAACCAAGAAAAATTCTCGTTGAGTTCTTTGTTGTCCCTAATTCTTGCATCACAGCATATGCTCCACATTCACGTCTAGGGTGCTCGAATTTTCCCCTCCAAATACTTGCACTTTCCATGGTGATCGAACCCATGAAATTCACACTCTTCCTACCTCCAAGACTTCGCTGAGATGTTAAAAACTACTCTGCATCACTCTTGGTTTCCTTCTTCTCCTAGGGTTAGCTTATTCTATTAGGTTTAGTAATAAAAATCTTTTCCCACGCGATATCATTTTGATGATTCAATAGAGGTTTAATTATCTTAATTGATTTATTATAATCCACGTAGGAGAAGCGATACTATGTTATAGAGCCCAATGTGACATGTTATCAAATTCCGTCAATACTTGTTAGAGAATTTGACAGAGGGACTCATGTGTCTAACAAAAACAAAGGGTAGGGATCGGATTATCATTTTCTAATCAATAGAGTCGAGTTGTCTAAAATAAAAATGGACAGGAGTCGAAAATGGATTTTACTCTTAATATAAACCAATTTGAAAAGTATATTTATTTTTCTTAGAAAAAAATTCAAATTAAATTGAATTTTTTAAAGTATTAATTTTTTGTAAATTTGAGTTTTGGTGAGAGAAAATAAACAAAATGTCACGTTTTTAATGCGCCTGGGGAACTGGAGCAGTTTCTAAACCGTCAATATGGTGTACCGTGCGGAGATGGGTGGTTTTGCTTTGACTTGGGTCATCTTTGTTTGAATTTTTTGTGCGCTAGTGGGTAAAGTTTCGTTCTTTTCGTTTCTCTCGGCCTTGACTGGTTTTTTGTGTTGGGGTTATTTGCTGAAGAATGGACAAAAGAGATTAGTGTTCTTTACTCTTCATTTTTTCTAATTTCGGTGCCATTTTCTTTTGCGATGGAAAAGGGAAAAGCTGTTATGAAAAAGAATGCCAAGGGTCGAGGGAGAAAGGCTGTTGTTGAGGATAAAGATAGACTAGTTGAGGAAGTTTTTGTTTGGGATCCTCGTGATCCCTTTGCTTGGGTTGCTGAGTCTGTGACGAAGTGGGTTTCGGTTTTTTATGATGAGAATAGTATCTCTCAGCTAGGTCCAGTGTCGTCTTGGGTTAGGGATGGTTCAGATATAAAAATGAAGTTTTTGCCATGCAATGGTGCTGATCGTGTGTATCATCGGGGCGAGGGTTTTGAGTTTTTCTTTATGTACAGTTCTGTATTTGTTGAGCTTGGTGTCAAGTTTTTGTTTTCTGAGTTTGAGTGTGGGGTGTTGATGCAATTGAAATGTGCCCTCTCCTAGTTACATCCAAATTCCTAGGCGTTTGTGAGAGAGTTTGAAGTGTTGCTGAGTTGTCTTGGTGTTGCACCATTGTTGGAGGTATTTTTGCTTTATTTCAGTGTAAAGGTGTTAAGAGGGGTTGTTGGTTGTGGTTTTAGGGATTTTCGGGGGAGTAATCCTTTTGGTTAGTGCTCCGATTCCGAGGTTGTTAGTGTGGGCCATACTTTGGGTAACGGATCAAACCTATTGAAAACCAAAAGATTCAACCCGAACCGGTGCTGTTTAGAGGCATGACCGGCGCGTCTTCACAATGCACCAGCAGGGATGCGACTCGAACGGTGAACCTTGTGTTAAGCTGCAACTCTCTTGCCACTAAACCAGACATACTCACTCTATTGTAGGCTAATAATAGAATATATAATAACCAAGTTCACATGAGTAATGCTCCAAGCCTACAACCTTACACTAGTTCATATGTGTAAACGAGATTTTATTAGAATAACTTTAACCTCACATATTTACTCATGTAATTCAACTTATATATGTTTATTTCTCTTTTAAAATTTTAATTGTTTCTTATATATAATTTTTTTTTAGATTAGACCCATTAAATTAAAAGCTAATAATTTATATAAATTATATATATCACATTAAAGCAATGAGCTAATGAAATATATACATATAATTTGTTTAAATTTAAATAATATAAAATATTAAACACTAATGTGTCAAACGGTTCAATCACTGATCCATCAGTTAAATTACTAATCCAATAATTTTATTGGATCGATTACCGGTTCAGTTTTGATAACTATGTTATTTTCAATTCACGTGAAAAATCTATTATATATATCCAATTTTACAACCAAAATGTGCCACATGTCACTTTCTCATTGCAATTGAAATCAAATCTTTCCCTCCAAAAGTAAAGAATTCTCCTCTCCTCCTTAATAATTCTACAACCAAAATGTGCCACATGTCACTCTCTCATTGTAATTAAAATTAAATCTTTTCCTCCAAAATTAAAGAATTCTTCCCTCCTTCTTACTAATTTTTAAAGAGTCATCCCCTCCTTCCTCTTCCTTTCTGTAACACCCTACCACACAGAGCTTTAAGCTTAAGCCGTAAAATAGAGGTGGTGTGGTATTATGACCTCTAAAACAAAATGTGTACATATAATAGCAGAAAGAATATAATACACTAGGACACTTAAAGAACAGATGAAATAAAAATCGCGAAATAAAAGTGCAATGTTCAGAAAACGAGTTATCTTGCATACTAAGAAAGCTATAGCTGTCAAGAATAAGATAATAAAAGTAGGAGTAGAGGGCCAAAGATACAAAATAACAAGCTCCTAACTCAACCCGCGAAGTTAAGGCTGGCCGGAGAATATTTACACATATATATACCTAACCAAAATCCAAATTTACATAAACAAAATATTGTCTCTCCATAAGCCTCTAAGAGGGTTAAAAGAACAAGTCATGTGTAGAGGAAACTAAATACATGTATATACATAACTATACAATCAAAAAGTAATCCGATAACCACTTTGCTTCAGACGACCAGACGCCTAACAAAGTGCCTCTCGACCTGTATCTGAAAAACATCAACATAGTATGGGATGAGAATCAGAGGTTCTCAGCATGGTAAAGGTGCCACACATATAAGATATAAGGTCCTGAGAATGCTAGAAGCAATACTAGAACGCCGACACTCAGATTATAAAACCTAAAGTATTAAACAGAAATCATAAAAGGTGATTTTCTAAGAGTATTTAAGCCTAACTTAGCTTAATCTTGAACGTAAGTCTTACTGCCTTTCCTCCATAACATATCACAGACACATAAGCAGATAAAGGCAAGCACAAGAAGGTTACAAGTATTGTAGGTAACAAATATACATTTAACATAGCAAGTACACTTAGGCACACCCAGTTAATGCACAAACAAGTAATTCAAGTAATATGCACATGATGCATGCTTGTCCTATGGCTGATGAGTCTCATCTGTCGGTTATCAAGGCAATCCGACAAGTCCGGTTTGCTAAACCCTTAGACTGTCCCTCGACGTACATCCCCAAGAATCTATGCATAGTTTTTTCTCAAATAATCAATATTGCTCAATGAGGGTTAACATTCCGAGAAATTTAAAAGTGCCCGGTCACCCTTACGTCGTAGGCTCAACAGAGTATCGAGTTTCGACCTGGTACATGTGGTGGCAAGTCGCGGTACTTTACCCAGGGAATCTCGTATCTCAGATCATTTGATTATTTAAGCCAAGTATTATACATAATTATTCACAACTTTTCATATTCAATTCATCACTTTTTCAGCTTTACTTCACCTCCAAGTTATCCCCATTTCCTAACTTCATTTGATTATCAAGCTTAATACTATTATTTATGACTAGAAGAATGAAAATAGAGGTTTAAAAGTGTGAAATAAGGTTTAAAATTCAGAAAACCATATTTGTTGGAATAGGAGCCACGCGTACGCGTGGGAGTATAAAAGGCAGCTCGCGTGCGCATCCTCTTATCATACGTACGCGTAGGTGAGTACCTCATGTCACACGTACGCATGGACCATGCGTACGCGTAGACATGCATGCTGGCCCATTACGCGTACGCATATAAGGAGGTCATTCAAAAATTTCATGCCACGCGTACGCGTGGACGTACATATTGCAAAAATCTGATTAAGTTGAAAGCTACAGAATTTACCTATTCCAAACCTAAACTTCCGACGTGCATAACTTAATCATTTTAAATCCATTTTCATCCGCTCTTTGAACGGCATAAACTTCACGAACCCAATATTTTATCAAAATAAGTTTGAAACCATTTGGGGGTCCGGAGACCAAGTTATAGCTCGCTGAATTTCGGCCAAAACCAAAATTTTGCAAAACTTCCAAAACCTCATTTTCATTCAAAAATTCCATCCCATTCATCACCAAACCTGCAAATATCAACACAATATGCCCTTTCTCATCATCACAACAACTACCACAATAATCATACCTCAAATCAATAATAATACACTTACACTACCCAAATCCATCAACCAAACTATAGCTTACAAATTCTGGCTTACATGTTTATGTCCTCAAGTCATCAGTCAACAATTCACCAAATCACCAACTAATCAACAAGCACCAAACCAAACACATTTATTAACAACATACTAAACAATGAATATACACATACATTCCAACTTATCCTATGGTCATCTAGCCTAAGTTTTTACATAATATTATATATTAAATGCAAGAAACCTAGACCATACCTTGGCCAGTTCCCACATAATGATCAAGGCAACCCACCAAAACAAACACAGCCCCAAAAGCTCAATAAAATACTAGTGCTCAACCTCCACCAAATTCCAACGTCCATAATTTCAAGCTCTAATTATTTATTCACAACCTAATACATATCTGATACGTCACCTTTATCCTCGGCCGCCCGAAAAGCTCGGCACGTGAGCAGATAAGCTCGGACTCACTCATTTGAAAATAAGAAACGTGCTCAACAAACCTAATCACTAAAATAGAATGCGATAACCAACCTACAAACTAGGACTTATCCACTATAAATGGGTAAAACAACTCCTATAAAGCCGAACTAATATTCTCGGCTAAGGATCAGGTTCCATTCTCAGTCTTCATATTTACTTAATTACTCTCACTCGAGATTATCACTAACTTGAGCGTCGGAGTATCTTTTGCAGGTATTCCCGCCGATGTGTTCGATCCAGGCCGACGTATAGCTCTTCCCCTCCGACAGTCGCTTGCTTGGAATTGCTAAAGCTCGGCCACTCCAGTACCAGGACGAATCACTTGGCGCCCACCGTGGGGCCGGGAATATATCTGACCTCACCATCCATTTTATTTAGTATCTTACCTTATTTTGCAGGATTTCTGATCCTCGGACATGGCTGATAATGGGAACCCCCAACCCACACAGGCAGAGCTCCTAGCTCAGATCGCCAAACTCCAGGCGGAAGTGGGGAAGATAACTAAACTGACTGCACAGAACAACGGAAAGCACGAAGGAGAAAGCTCTAAAAGCTCGACACAGGGCAACACAGATCCCCTAAACATCACCCCGCCTAAGGAGAAGCTCACCCTCGAAAATCCCTTTTCTGAGGAGATCACTAAGTTCCAGATGCCGAAAAATTTTGTACTACCTACAGCACTGGAGCCATACAAGGGGTTCGGTGACCCCCGAGCTCATGTCAAGAAGTTTCAATCCATGATATTTTTTAATGGCGCTAATAACGAGCCCATGCTTCGCCGAGCTTTTCCTACTTATCTTGATGGTGCTGCATTACTGTGGTTTTCTAAACTGTCTACAGGTTCAATTTCCTCCTTTGAGGAACTGGCGAGATCGTTTATTGACTACTTTGCGGCATCAAGAATATACGTCCATGGATCAGACTACCTAGGCACGATCAAGCAAGGCCAACACAAGAGCTTAAAGGCCTACATGACCAGGTTTGCCGAGGCTACTATGGAGATCCAAGACTTGGGTCCGGCTGTCCACTTACATGCCTTCAAAGCCGACCTCTGACCAGGAAAGTTCCGGGAAACCATTGCAATAACAAAACCGAAAACATTGGAGGAGTTCCGAGAAAGGGCTGCAGGTCAAATGGAGATTGAAGAACTCCGCGAGGTCCAAAAGCCGAACAGACAACCACAACGAAGGGATGAGGAAAAAGCTTTCAGATCACCATGCAACAAGGATACCAAGAGGCCCTTCAAGCTCATACCAAAATACAACACGTATACCCAATTCAATACTAAGAGAGAAAACATCATCAAAGAGATTCTGAATGCCAAAATTGTGAAGCCACCAGCCCGAGCAGGGAACTACCAAGATCAACGGTTCGTAGATAGAAGCAAGCATTGCGCCTTCCATCAAAAGTTCGGCCATACCACGGACAACTGCATCGTTGCAAAAGACCTTCTCGAAAGACCGGCACGCCAAGGGCTCTTAGACAAATATGTCGAAGCTCGAAAAGCTAGAGGGGCAAACTCGGACAAGAACGAGCATAAACAAGCAGTGACAGATAAGAACAAAAAAGAACAGACAACTCCTGATCCGCCAAGAGGAATCATCAGCCACATATCAGGAGGATACGCAGGCGGAAGTGAAACAAATTCGGCCAGAAAATGAAGCTATAGGGCGATGCTGGCAATCGAAGGAACAGTACAGCCAAAGAAGAAGGAGGACCCAGATGTCACAATATCCTTCAATCAATCAGACTTCAGATCGGCAAGCCCTAACCTTGATGACCCAGTAGTGATCTCCATACAGGTTGGAGAGCTATTGGTAAGGAAAACACTGCTAGACCCAGGTAGTAGCGCTGATGTTTTGTTTTATTCTACCTTTAAAAAGATGAAGTTGTCAGAAAAACTAATACAGCCTTCCTCGGGATAGCTAATTGGGTTCTCCAAAGAAAGGGTCCCCATCATGGGACATATATGGCTGAGGACCACGATGGGAGAGATCCCTATGTCGAAGTCCATTGATATTCAATACCTAATAGTAGACTATTATAGCCCTTATAATATCATAATTGGGAGACCCGCCTTGAATATATTCAAAGCGGTAGTATCCACATTACATCTGTGTGTCAAGTTCCCAGTGCAGGAAAACAAGATAGCTACAGTGTACGCCGATCGCCAAGAAGCTCGGCAGTGCTACAATGCCTGTCTAAAGTAAGCCCACTTGAGGGAGATAGCTCGGCCCCAAGTCCAAGACATACATAACTCGGCCGAAGCTACAATGCTAGCTGATCTCGACCCGAGAGAATACCTCGGCAAAAGACCTCAGCCAATGGACAACCTTCACCAATTAACATTAATAGCAGATGAAAAGCAATACACATACATCGGAAAAGCACTAGAAGGAAATGAACGAGCAAGACTTATACACATACTGTGACAGAACGCCGACCTATTTGCATGGACACCAGACGACATGCCGGGAATAAGCCCAGAAGTCATCTGCCACAAATTAGCAATCGACAAAACAGTCCGACCAGTGGCACAGAAGAAAAGAAACCTCGGAGAAGAGAAAAAACAAGCAGCACTTGAAGAGACTAAGAAGCTCCTCAATGCAGGTTTCATCAGAGAAATCCGCTTCACCACATGGCTATCAAACGTGGTAATGGTAAGGAAAAACTCAGGTAAATGGCACATGTGCATCGATTTTACAAATCTAAACAAAGCTTGCCCTAAAGATGCATATCCATTACCTTGCATTGATAAATTAGTTGATAACGCTTCTGGTTTCAAAGCCTTGAGTTTTATGGATGCATACTCTAGTTATAACCAGATTTTGATGCACCCAGAAGACCAAAGCAAAACAGCTTTTATAACAGAGCATGGAAATTTTTGTTACAAGGTAATGCCTTTTGGCTTAAAGAATGTAGGTGCGACATATCAAAGATTGATGGACAAAGTATTCCAACAACAGATAGGTCAGAATATGGAAATCTATGTCGATGACATGGTAGCAAAAACGCATGTACAAGGGTCACACTGTGATGACCTGGTAGAAGTTTTCAATCAACTCCGAGCATATAACATGTGACTCAACCCGGACAAATGTGCTTTTAAAGTCCAAGGAGGGAAATTTCTTGGCTTCATACTAATCTCACGAGGTATAGAAGCCAACCCAGAGAAATGCAATGCAGTGCTGACCATGACAAGCCCAAAGACAGTAAAAGAAGTCCGACAATTAGCAGGGAGAATAGCCGCCCTATCACGTTTCCTACCCGCAATGGCAAACCGATCTTATCATTTCTTCCAGACAATCTCCAAGGGGAAGAAATTCTCATGGACGGAGGAATGTGAAAACTCCTTTATGGAACTCAAACAGCTCTTAACATCACCTCTAGTACTCCAAAGACCAGAGATTGGTAAGCCATTGCATTTGTATTTATCAGTATCTAACTATGCTATAAGCTCGGTCCTAGTGATGGAAACAGGAAAAAAGCAAAACCCAGTATACTTCATTAGTAAGGTACTGCAACCAGCAGAAATAAGATATCCGAAGATAGAGCAACTAGCGCTGGCACTAGTCACCACGGCAAGAAGGCTGCGACATTACTTTAAAAGCCATACAATCATAGTACGAACAAACCAACCACTAAGGCATGTATTAACCAGACCCAAGCTCGCCAGACGACTAATAAAGTGGTCAATCGAACTATCCGAGTTCGACATTCAGTACGAGTCGAGAAAGACTCTGAAATCACAAGTACTTGCCGACTTCGTGTCAGAAATGACTAATGAGACACAATATACAGCAACCAATTGGAGCATACACGTGGATGGAGCATCAAACAGAGAAGAAAGCGGAGCTGGGGTACTGCTAAAAGAAGGAGAGAAAGTGATAGCCGAACAATCACTACAATTCTGCTTCAATGCAAGTAACAACCAAGCGGAATATGAATCTTTGCTAGTAGGATTGAAGCTTACCCAGCAACTCAGAATACCTCAGATAACAGTCTACTGCGACTCATCACTTGTAGTACATCAAATCAAGGGTGAGTACCAGGTAAAAGATCCTTTGTTAGAGAAATATTGGCTCATAACAAAGGATCTCATCTCAAAGTTCAGTAAATTTGATATTATTCATGTAAACCGAGAACAAAACACCAAAGTCGATGTGTTATCCAAGTTAGCCACAACAAGGCAGGCGGAAAACACACTGGCCCTATCCCAACTAACACTCAACAAGCCGAGCTTTGAGCAGGACACAATCTTAAGCATCATGCAGGTACCAGATTGGAGAACACCTTTTCTCAATTACATCAACACAGGTGCCATACCAAACGAGGAGCCGAACTTGCCACTCTTCCGAAGAAGAGCAAGTTTCTATACAGTACTCGAAAATACCCTGTACAGGCGAGGACACTCCCAACCACTCCTCAAATGCATCAGCAATGAGGAAGCCGAAGATGTTATGGTAGAAACACACGAAGGAGTTTGTGGAAACCACATCGGCGGCTGAGCATTGGCTGCAAAGATATTGGGAACAGGATACTATTGGCCGACGATAAAAAAGGACTGTATTTTGAAAGTCAAGGCATGTGACAATTGTCAAAAGCATGCCACCCTCTCAAAGACCCCGGCCGAGGAGCTCCACACCATAGAGGTAAGCTGGCCTTTCGATAGGTGGGGATTGGATATCCTCGGACCTTTTTCAAAAGCGCCAGGCCAGGTAAAGTTCCTTTTAGTATCAATAGACTATTTCTCTAAGTGGATAGAAGCACAACCACTAGCACATATAACGGCAGAAAAAGTGCGATCTTTCTTATGGAAAAACATTATATGTAGATACGATATCCCAAGAGAGATAATCTCAGATAACGGGAGACAATTTACTGACCATAAACTCGCTGCCTTCCTAACAAATTTTAACATTAAACATCATTTTAGCTCAGTCGAGCACCCACAAACCAACGGATAAGTTGAATCAGCTAACAGAATTATCTTGCAGGGATTAAAAAAAAAGCTCGGTGAGACTAAAGGAGAATGGGCCGACCTCATTCCAGAAATCCTATGGAGCTACAATACCACCATTCAATCTGCTACAGGAGAAACCCCTTTCAAACTAGTATATGGTGCAGAGGCACTGATCCCAGTAGAGGTCAGCATCCCAACATTAAGGGCTGAGCTTTATGATCAATCGAATAACTTGCAAGCTCGAAGAGCCAAGCTGGATCTTGTGGAAGAAGAAACAGACATCTCAGCCATAAAGCAACGAGCCAGAAAGCAATACATAGAGCAAAGACACTACAAAAGAGTAGTTCATAGGTCCTTCAATAAAGGAGACCTCATACTCAGACGAATAGAAGAAGCTCGGAAACCTCCAACACATGGCAAATTAGCAGCAAATTGGGAAGGACCTTTCCGAGTTCTCCAGAATCTTGGAAAGGGGGCTTACAAGCTAGAAACCCTTAAAGGAGATCAACTTCCAGGAACATGGAATGTCTCCTCACTAAGGGAATACCAATCATGACACATGCTGTAAACCCGCGAATGATGGTACTCTTTTTCCCCTTCGAAGGTTTTTTCCCAAAACACATGAGTTTTACTCGAAGAGGGTTTTAACGAGGCCGGACGCCATAAATCATCATACCAATGTAATTTACATTGCAAGCAAAACATTTCTTATCTTGGCAGTTAGCATATATTTCAATCAGTATAACATTCAAAACAATCCGAGCTTCATACTCGAAAACCAAAAATACATATGCCGAACATATTACTCGGAGAAATACAAACAAACAAAACAAAATCAAATTGTCTAAACGAAGCCCAAGGGCTCACTTCGCCATACCTCCTATATCAGAGCTACCACTCTCCTTATTGATAGTCTGATAATCTAAAGAATAGCAACAGACAGCCATCTTCAATACGTACACATAATTGCTATCATAACATAGTACTATTATCATGACTTTGCCAAAATATCATATCTTATAAAAGCCTAAATAGACACCATAAAAACCGAGCTATATACTCAGAAACCAAAAGATCACAACTGAGAATAATACTCGGAATTATCCAAAAAATCAAACAAGTCAAATACAAGTCTAAAAACCAGAATACCATATACAAAGCTTACAAAATAAAAGCATAAACTAAAGGCCTAATCTGCCTTATCACCAATGCTGGACCCCTCGCTATCACTTCCAGCAGCAGCCTCGTCATCCACCAGCTGACCATTCACGACCACCTTCATAACATCAAGCCTCGAAGGATCAGCTTCTGGGTATAGCACCTTCACCTGAGAAACAGCGCGACCAAAACCTTGAACAAAAGCCTCATAGATCCCACCTTCCAATTCTTTGATCCGAGCAGAAAGTTAATCATTCTCGAACCCCATAACCTTCAACCTTTCAGACGATGTCTTGTGCAACTTCCTCTCATCAGCCAATTCCAGCTCTTTCTTCTCCACAGAAAAAGAGAGCTCGGCAATCTTGTTATCTTTTTCCTGGATGATGCCAGACAGCTCCTCTACACGAGAAGCCTCCTTCTCCTCCCAGCCCAAGGCAAGCTCCTGTGCCCGACCAATGGCCACAATCTGAGCACCAATCACCTACAAAAAGAAAAACAAATAAATGGGTGACATTAACAAAAACATATTTACAACACTACAGCAAAACCTGTACCTGGAGAAATCGGCTAACACCAGCTCGGCCAACTTCGTCAATCATCTTCATGTCATCTGAGAAACAGCAAAATTCATCAGCCTTGGTACTAAAAGGATACAGCTTTGCCCACAAATATCTACCATGCTCATTCTCATCATACCCATGGAGCCTCTTCTGAGATTCATATGCAGACTCAACCATCTGCAGCATCATGGACGACTCCCTTTTACCTTCTAAGACCTCGGCAAGGCTACCCTGAACTTGTCCTCTCTTCCTCTTATGCTTCTGCCCAGGACCATACTGAAGTAAGGCGGCAGGACCTTTCCCAACATTTGAGGAAACCTCTTTTTCACCTTTCTTGCATTGATTAAAGTAAGATTTCAAACCTGCAGTAGTAATCGTAGGAGCTTTCTCGGCTGCAAATCACAAACGACCAAATCAGAAACAAATCAAAACAGAAAAGGAAACAAACATAGTAAAACAATTTACCTATGTGATCATACACAGCCTGCCTATCGGTATCCCATTTCAACATTTCAGCAACTGACAACAAACCCTTCGAACCCAACGACTTAAACAAAAAATCCATCACAACATCATCATCAAGAAGCCTATCATCTACATCCAGTGCTTGATACGGCTCGGCACACTAGAATAAGGGGAACCTTTCCACTAAATGTTCGTTTAAATAAAAGGGGAAATCCTCGGGTATACTCCTAACCTTTACAAACATAAAATTTGAAGTCCTTAAATGATGACTTATACAGACCAAATACAGCACGGCGGGGATAACTACTAAGGTTTACCCACAAGCCCCTATTCACCCCCTTCGCTTGAAATAATGAGAAAAATAGCCTGAGAGACGGCGGATGCTCTAACAGTTCCATCAAAATCTCGAACGCACGGACAAAACCCCAGGAGTTAGGGTGAAGCTGGGTTGGGGCACAATTCAACCAATACAAGACCCCACACTCAAACTCGGTAAAGGGAAGTCTCACACCCAACTCAGTGAACAGACAACTATACATGAAGAAGAAAGACCAATCATCCAATCGGTTGCACACCCGGTTACCTCTCCCACAAGGTAATAACTCTATCCTAACATTACTACCCTCCTTGACCCAGAAATTTGACCCCAACAACCTCACTGACTCCTCATTATCAAACTGGGAGACATGCTCTTTCACCCTAGCATCCACCCAACCATATGGGTCACCCACATTACAATTCTCCATCAAGGACAACGAAACAAAAAGCCAGAAAACAAAGAAGAAAAATAGGAAAAGAGTTAACACTGACCTTTCTTACTCACTCTCAGATAGGAAGAAACACAAACTTTTTTTCTGAAACACAGCAGTATGAAGGAAAGGAAAATGCAACTAAAGATAACTCCTCTAAAGCACAAACGGTTACTATATCATAGCATTTAATCCATCTTGCTAAAAACGAGAGAAGCATTAAAACCACTACGAAATCCAATGGACAAGGGTGCCTAGAAAAACGGGACAATTTCACATCAATCATGTCATGATGGCGAGCAGAACGAAGCCACCAATGCAAAACCGTTTTGAATTCTACACAGAACCAAGCCGAGCTTGGAGACTGTAAGGAGCATATACGACAACAACTCAGCGACCGAGGATTGCGGTATCCCTTGTTCGAAAGCTCGCCTTAGTCCTGTCCAAACCAAGGCAAGCTTGGGGGCTATGATACGTCACCTTTATCCTCCGCCGCCCGAAAAGCTCGGCACGTGAGCAGATAAGCTCGGCCTCACTCATTTGAAAATAAGAAACGTGCTCAACAAACCTAATCACTAAAATAGAATGTGATAACCAACCTACAACCTAGGACTTATCCACTATAAACGAGTAAAACAACTCCTATAAAGCCGAACTAATATTCTCGGCTAAGGATCAGGTTCCATTCTCAGTCTTTATATTTATTTAATTACTCTCACTCGAGATTATCACTAACTTGAGCATCAGAGTATCTTTTGCAGGTATTCCCGCCGCTGTGTTCGATCCAGGCCGACGTATAGCTTTTCCCCTCCGACAGTCGCCTGCTCGGAATTGCTAAAGCTCGGCCACCCCAGTACCAGGATGAATCCATATCCATAACACATATACACCCAATTAAATACCCAAAGCACAAATTCAGAAAATTAAATAGAGTTATAGTATCCTCACCTTACCCAAGCTTCATATAAGCAAGAGAACATTTTTCTCAAGCTAATTGGATCCTAATACATCAAAAAGCAAAGAAATTCAACACCACTACATAATTTTCAAAAATTGGGGGAAGGAGAGGTTGAGAGTAATTAAATGGCTTACCTATGAAATTATTCTGGTAAAATCGTAGAGCTCGACGCGGAGGTCGCGTGGTCACAAACAGTGTGGCAATCGAAACTCGAACGGAAGCGATACGGTGATTTGAAGTAACGTAAGGGGTTAGGGAAATTTCTTTTCTTCTCTCCCCTGTTTATGCTTTCAGTGTGTTCTTACTAAAGTGGGGAGGAAGAAGAGCCTTGGCTCATTTAAGTGCTGGGCCGGTTGGGCCCACGGGCTTGGTTCAACCGGTTCGACCTGTTCGGTCCAATTTTGGGCCAAATTCTTTGAAATTAGTGTCAAAATTCTTGTTTTGATGAGCTCTATCCTAATTTAATATAATATTCATAGTTCTAATTTTTTAATAAAAATTAATTTATTGACTAATTATTTACTAATTTAACGGGATTTACATCCTACCCACCTACAAAGAATTTTGCCCTCAAAATTCAAATTTAGTTACTTGAAAAGAGGTGTGGGTAGTCTTTCTGCATATCTGATTCGAGTTCCCAAGTATGTTCCTCAATACCAGTTCGACTCCAAGCTACTTTTACCAGTGATACTTCCTTCCCGCGCAATCGTTTAACGCTAGTGTCATCAATTCTCACTGGGATTATTGGAAGTGTTAGATCTTCTCTCACTTGATTGGTTCCGGTTCCAGAATATGACTTGCGTCAGGAGTATACTTCTGAAGCTGTGACACATGAAACATATCGTGCAAGTTTGAAAGATATGGCGGTAAAGCAATCCTATAAGCCATCGGTCCAATTCTTTTCAGGATCTCAAACGGTCCAATATAACAGGGATTCAGTTTCTTAGTCTTAATGGCTCTTCTCACTCCAGTGGTTGGTGTAACCTTCAGAAAGACATCCTCTCCTTCTTCAAATTTCAAAGGCTTTCGCCTTTGATCAGCATAGCTCTTTTGATGGCTTTGGGCTACCAACATTCGATTACGGATCTTCTTTATTTGCTCAGTAGTTTCAGCTATCATTTCAGGCCCTAGCAAACTTCTTTCTCCAGCTTCATACCAACATAGAGGATATTGATATTTTCTGCCATATAGAGCTCATATGGATCCATTCCGATACTCGCGTGATAGCTATTGTTGTAAGCAAACTTCGCTAGTGGCATATACTGATCCCAGCTCGTCGGCTGGTCCAAAACACAAGCCCTTAGCATATCCTCCAAGGTCTGGATAGTTCACTCTGATTGACCATCTGTCTGAGGGTGATATGCAGCACTCAAATTTAACTGAGTCCCAAATGCACGCTGAAAAGCTCCCCAGAATCTTGATGTGAAACGAGGATCTCTGTTAGATATAATGGTGGAAGGTACACCGTGCAATCTGACAATCTCTTTGATGTATATTCGAGCCAATTCTTCCATTGTGCAACTTATCCGGATGGGGAGAAAGTGAGCTAATTTTGTTAGTCGGTCCACAACCACCTAAATAGCATCATAACCAGTTCGAGTCCTAGGTAAACCCGTCACAAAATCCATTGTAATATTTTCCCATTTCCATTGTGGAATCTCTAAAGGCTGAAGGGTTCCTGATGGTCTCTGATGTTCGATTTTAACTTTCTTACATGTTAAACATTTGGATACATGCAACGCCACATTATTCTTCATTTCCGGCCACCAGAACATTGCTTTTAGATCTTGATACATTTTGGTGCTTCCTGGATGGATTGAAAACCCGCTCTTATGAGCTTTCTTCAAGATACTTTGTCGTAGGTCTCTGATATCTGGCACAATAATCCAGTTCTTAAACCTCCATAAACCATCCTTATCTTCTGACACTCTCCACGGTTTTCCTTGTTCAATTGCTGGCAAAACCTTATATATCTCTTTGTCATCTTGATGAGCCTTTAGGAGTTCAACCTTGAAGTCACTTGAAATTTGCAACTGGCTTAAACACAAAATTCTGGATTCTTCCCTAACTCCCAGTTTCAAACCCTGAAATGCTTTTAGTAACTCTTCTTCTCGCAGCATCATCCAAGCTGCATATAAAGATTTCTGACTCAAGGCGTCCGCCACAACGTTTGCTTTTCCAGGATGGTAATTCAATTCGAAATCATAGTCTTTCAGAAGCTCCATCCACCTCCTCTAACGCATATTTAACTCTTTCTGCTCAAATAGATACTTGAGAAAACATGAAACTTAACGCCATAAAGATAATGTCTCTAGATTTTCAGAGCAAACACTACGGTAGTAAGTTCTAAGTCGTGAGTCAGATAGTTCATCTCATGCAGCCTTAATTGTTGTGAGGCATATGCTACAACATTTCGGTGCTGCATCAGAACGCACCCCAAACCCTTTAATGATGCATCACAGTACACTTCAAATGGTTCACTTGGCTTAGGCAACACCAACACAGGTACAGTAGTCAACATTTGCTTTAATGCTTGAAAACTCTCCTCGCACTCCGAAGTCCAGACAAAAGGCGTATCCTTCCTAGTCAACTTAGTTAAAGGTAAGGCGAGCTGTGAAAATCTCTTAATGAATCTCCGATAATATCCTGCCAAACCTAGGAAACTCCTGATCTCTGTCACTGAAGTTGATCGCTCCCAATTCATTACTACTTCTACCTTAGCAGGATCCACAGCTATTCATTGCTTGCTCACTACGTGACCGAGAAACTTCACTTTACTCTTCTAGAACTTGCATTTAGATAACTTAGCATATAACTTCCTGTCTTTCAAAATTTGCAGCACAATTTTGCAAGTGATCAGCATGCTCTTCTTCAGTCTTAAAGTAAACAAGGATATCATCAATAAAGACAATAACAAACTTGTCCAGGTACGGCCGGAAAATCCTATTCATATAATCCATGAATACTGCTGGAGCATTGGTTAACCCGAAAGACATCACTGTATACTCATAATGACCATAACACGTTCTAAAAGCAGTTTTCGGAATATCTTCACCTCTAACCCTTATCTGATGATACCCGGATTGCAAATCAATCTTAGAGAATACACCGGTACCCTGTAACTGGTCTATTAGGTCATCGATTTTAGGTAATGGATATTTATTCTTCACGGTAATCTTATTCAGTTGCCGATAATCGACACACAAGCGCATACTTCCGTCTTTCTTCTTTACTAGTAACACTGGCGCTCCCCACGGAGAAACACTTGGTCAAATAAAATGCTTACCCAGTAAATCTTCTAGTTGAGTCTTCAGTTCAGCCATTTCTAGAGGTGACATTCTGTAAGGAGTACTGGAAATCGGACTGGCTCCAAGCACCAACTCAATTGCGAATTCAACCTCCCGGTTAGGTGGAAATTTATTAATATCCTTCGGAAACACTTCTGGAAATTCACATGCAACCGGAATCTGCTCTAAACTCTGATCATCACCTGATACTCCCGCAGTTAATAACATAATACCCTGACATTCAGTTCCAGAACAATTGACTATCATAGAGTTCAAATAGTAACTATTCACAACAACCGGTGCTTCTGACCCTTCCGGCATAAAATGTACTGACTTCTCAGAATAATCAAGCAAAACATGATTCTTGGATAACCAATCCAATCCCAAGATTAGATCAAGACCAGTCATCAGCAAACAAATTAAATCATGCACAAATTCACGTTGTTGTACTCGAAATGGAACTTGTGGACATCCTAACCTAGTCACCATAGCTTCATGAGTAGCATTATGCACTTTCAAATCATAACCTAAAACCACCATTCTCAATCCTAATTCATTAGCCTTTTCAAATGCAATAAATGAATGTGTTGCTCCTGAATCAAATAAGGCATTTAAGATTTTACCAGCCATTTTACAGTTACCTCTAATCAGTGTCTTAGATCTCTCAGCACCTCCTGCAGAAGTGGTGTACACTCTCCCTGGCTGCTGTACTCTATCAGTCTCATATTTCTTCTTCTCTGGACAATTACTGGCTAAGTGCCCGGGCCGTCCACAAAAATAGCATACCCCAAGTCCTGATCTGCACGGAACTCCAATATGATACTTCTTGCACCTCTGACAGCTCAAATCCTGTTGTGGCTGCTTTCCAAACTTTCTTCCTTGATTAACATTAGTATTCGACCTTTTGTAATTGCCCTGGCCTTGATTATGCTGCGGAACAAAGCCTCCACACTTGAAATTCCTACCTCTCGGAGGGTGAACTTTTAGAAATGTTGCAAGTGTCATAGGGCCTTCTTCGTCATTATTATTCTGTCACCTGCATAGCTACAGCCATATTTTCCAAGGCCGCCATAAAGTCTACTGGATCATTCCCTACCAGGCCAGGATTAACAGTGCCTATCCTACCTCTACCTCGCCCGCGATCGTGTCTGCGAGTCGACATCTGGTCCCTATACACACCAAACATGTGATATTAAGTTGATCAGTCTCAATATCGCAAGTCTAACGCTTTAAGTTCCAAATGCATGCTCACAAACATTTATGCCATATATATCAGTCAGATATTCTAATAGCACATAGACACATATACCGA
Source organism: Arachis ipaensis (assembly GCF_000816755.2). Lineage (NCBI taxonomy): Eukaryota > Viridiplantae > Streptophyta > Magnoliopsida > Fabales > Fabaceae > Arachis > Arachis ipaensis. The sequence goes on along the minus strand of NC_029791.2, from coordinate 19,495,039 downwards.
GAATGCACAGAAGCATAATCAGTCCATCTTTCAGGCTCTATAGGAACGAACTACTCTGATACCATAATGTAACACCCTACCACACTGAGCTTTACACTTAAACCATAAAACAGAGGTGGTGTGGTATTACGACCTCTAAAACAAAATGTGTACATATAATAACAGAAAGAATATAATAAACTAGGAGCCTTGAAGAACAGATGAAATAAAAATTACGAAATAAAAGCGCAATGTTCAGAAAATGAGTTATCTTGCGTACTAAGAAAGCTATAGCTGTCAAGCATAAGATAACAAAAGTAGGAGTAGATGGTCAAAGATACAAAATAGCAAGCTCCTAACTCAGCCAGCAAAGTCAAGGCTGGCCGGAGAATATTTACACATATATATAAATAACCAAAATCCAAATTTACATAAACAAAATCATGTCTCTCCATAAGCCTTTAAAAGGGTTAAAAGAACAAGTCATGTGGAGAGGAAACTAAATACATATATATACATAACAATATAATCAAAAAGTAACCCAATAACCACTTCGCTTCAGACGTCCAGACGCCTAACGAGGTGCCTCTCAACCTGCATCTAAAAAACATCAACATAGTATGGGGTGAGAACCAGAGGTTCTCAGCATGGTAAAGGTGTCACACATATAAGATATAAGGTCCTGAGAATGCCAGAGGCAATCCTAGAATGCCGACACTCAGATTATAAAACCTAAAGTATTAAACATAAACCATAAAAGGTGGTTTTCTAAGAGTATCTAAACCTAACTTAGCTTAATCTTGAACGTAAGTCTTACTGCCTTTCCTCCATACCTCCATCTCCGACAACATATCACAGACACATAAGCAGATAAAGGCAAGCACAAGAAGGTTACAAGTATTGCAGGTAACAAATATACATTTAACATAGCAAGTACACTTAGGCACACCCAGTTAATGCACAAACAAGTAATTCAAGTAATATGCACATGATGCATGCTTGTCCTATGGCTGATGAGTCTCATCTGTCGGTTATCAAGGCAATCCGACAAGTCCGGTTTGCTAAACCCTTAGACTGTCCCTCGACGTGCATCCCCAAGAATCTATGCATAGTTTTTTCTCAAATAATCAATATTGCTCAATGGGGGTTAACATTTCCAGAAATTTATAAGTGTCCGGTCACCCTTACGTCGTAGGGTCAACAGAGTATCAAGTTTCGACCTGGTACACGTGGTGGCAAGCCGCGGTACTTTACCCAGGGAATCTCGTATCTCAGATCATTTGATTATTTAAGCCAAGTATTATACATAATTATTCACAACTTTTCATATTCAATTTATCACTTTTTCAACTTTACTTCACCTCCAAGTTATCCCCATTTCCTAACTTCATTTGATTATCAAGCTTAATACTATTATTTATAGAGGTTTAAAAGTGTGAAATAAGATTTAAAACTCAAAAAACCATATTTGCTGGAATATGAGCCACGCATACGCGTGGCTCACCCATACGCGTGGGAGTATAAAAGGCAGCTCGCGTGCGCATTCTCTTATCATACGTACACGTAGGTGAGTACCTCATGTCACGCGTACGCATATAAGGAGGTCATTCAAAAATTCCATGCCACGCGTACTCGTGGGTCACACGTACGCATGGACGTACGTATTCCAAAAATCTGATTAAGTTGAAAGCTGCAGAATTTACCTATTCCAAACCTAAACTTCTGACGTGCATAACTTAATCATTTTAAATCGTTTTTCATCCATTCTTCGAATGGCATAAACTTCACGATCCCAATGTTTTATCAAAATAAGTTTGAAACTATTTGGGGATCCGAAGGCCATGTTATAGCTCGCCGAAGTTTGGCCAAAACCAAAATTTTGCAAAACTTCCCAAACCTCATTTTCATTCAAAAATTCCATCCCATTCATCACCAAACCTGCAAATATCAACACAATATTCCCTTCCTCATCATCACAACAATCACCACAATAATCATACCTCAAATCAATAATAATACACTTACACTATCCAAATCCATCAGCCAAACCATAGCTTACAAATTCTAGGCTTACATGTTTATGTCCTCAAATCATTAGTCAAAAATTCACCAAATCACCAACTAATCAACAAGCACCAAACCAAACACATTTATTAATAAGATACTAAACAATGAATATCCACATACATTCTAACCTATCTTATGGTCATGTAGCCTAAGTTTTCATAGAATATTATATATTAAATGCAAGAAACATAAACCATACCTTGACCAGTTCCCACATAGTGATCAAGGCAACCCACTAAAACAGGCACAGCCCCAAAAGCTCAATAAAATACTAGTGCTCAACCTCCACCAAATTCCAACGTCTACAATTTCAAGCTCCAATTATTTATTCACAATCTAATACATATCCATAACACATATGCACCCAATTTAAAACCCAAATCACAAATTTAGAAAATTAAATAGAGTTATGATATCCTCACCTTACCCAAATTTTGTATAAGTAAGAGTGAACGTTTTTCTCATGCTAATGGGATCCTAATACATTAAAAAGCAAAGAAATTCAACACCATTACATAATTTTTGAAAATTGGGGGAAGGAGAGGCTGAGAGTAATTAAATGTCTTACCTATAAAATTATTCTGGTAGAATCATAGAGCTCAACGCAATGGTCGCGTGGCCACAAACGGTGCGGCGATCGGAGCTCGGACGGAGGAGATACGGTGATTTGAAGTAACGTAAGGGGTTAGGGAAATTTCTTTTCTTCTCTCCCCTGTTTATGCTTTCACCGTGTTCTTGCTGAAGTTGGGAGGAAGAAGAGCCTTGGCTCATTTAAGTGCTAGGCCGGTTGGGGCTACTGGCCCAGATGGGTCCACAGGTCTGGTTTGAGCTCGGTTCGATCCGTTCGATCTAATCTTGGGCCGAATTCTTTGAAATTAGTGTCAAAATTCTCGTTTTGATGAGCTCTATTCTAATTTAATATAATATTCACATTTCTAATTTTCTTTATTAAAAATTAATTTATTGACTAATTATTTACTAATTTAACGGGGTTTACACTTTCTCTATTTCTCTCATTCCTTCAACCACTCTATCTATTTTATATATATCATTATCAATATCAATGACTATTTACTAATTTGACAATTAAAATGTGCAACATGACATTTTTTAATTGCATTAAAATTAAAATAAAAATATTAAAATTGAAATTGAAATATATTTATATTATGTATCATATATTACTATCTAATTTAATAATCAAATGTATCACATGACATTCTCTTATTAAAATTGAAAAAAAAAATTAAATTAATAAATCCCTTCCTAAATTCTCTCATCTACCTCTCTCCATTTTTTTTTCTCTACCATTTTTACTCTATACACAATTTATATTTTATATTAGTAATTTGACAAATCAAAATATGTCATCCGATATTTTTTTACAATTAAAATAAAATTTTTTCGTTCAAAATTAACAAACTCTCACTCTCACTCTTATTCTTCATATTTATCTCTCTTTTCTCTCATTTATTATTATTTATTTAGTTTTAAATTTTCACCGCTTATCTTTCTAATCTATATTTTCATTTCTTTTCTTTCAAATATTTATTACATATAATTTGGAGAGAATACTAATGTTATAATTAAAAGTTAGAACCAAGATTCAATTGTTTTAAAAAAATTAATTTTGACACATAGAATGTTTTGGTGGTAACATGTTAGGCACGTGATCTTTTCACACATAGAAACCTTGGTCCTTAGGCGCATGACTTTTTTGAAGACTACAGGTAATGTTTTTAATGCCTTGCACATTTGGCCACTACCACTAAGAATATAGATGTTGCTTTAGTGGGGGACCTTATAAAGTGAAATTCACGGTGGGATTATTTGAATTATTGTGGACAATTTCGTCCCCAATCACTCTAAAGTTGTTGCATTGTTTTCGGAGAATGATTGAATCCATTATTAATATTATTGATGTTGCCAATGACTATAATTTACAGGTAAGAGAACAAAGCGATGGTTGAAGCTATGACAAAGAGAGGAAAAATATTAGTAAAGAAAAGGAAGGAGCTCAGATGTGGCACTTTTCGTCGGAAGATTCAGACGATGGTGATAGACCCAGCCATCACAGTTGACACAAGACTCGTCATAGCTCTCTTAGAAGTGCACCAGCCGGGAATCGAACCCGGGTCTGTACCGTGGCAGGGTACTATTCTACCACTAGACCACTGGTGCTTTGCTGCTGCTATTATCCGATTTATTTTAAATATACTTTTACTAATTTGGTTGACATAAAGGAAAATATGTTGATATATACATGTAATTCTCATTTAGATAATGGCACGTATGACTTTCTATGATTTATTACCTACTAGTATTTTTCCTTGTAATAATACTATGGGAGCATTTGTTTTTATTGTTCATTTATTTGTTTTATTACTATGGGAAATGCTAGTTGTACAATATTAATCAGTCTTTAATCAGCCTTTAATCAGATTTAAATAATATTTAATTATTTTTTTAGTGTAACATGTTCCTATTTTGTAGATACATATCTATAATTAGATTTTAATTTAAATTTAAATTTTAAAACCCACCCACTTCATTGGTGGTTACGGTGACTTTGCTTTACTTTCGTAACTTCACGTAACAGATATTTAAATTCCTTATTCTACGGGATATTTACACGCATTAGTGAATCCCAAACCAAAAAGAACGCTGCCAGCTGAATTCTCCATCTCCTCTTCATTGGTGAAGACCATCACCACTTCCAGCTGAAGCACTCTCTCATTTTGCATTGGTGAAAGGTATCATTATTTTCCACACATGTGTTTATGTAATTTGTTAAGAAATATCATGTTCAACATTTTTAATTATATTTTAATTTAAACATAAAAACACTCTGCTGATTTAATTGGAACAAGGTTGATCTTATTCAATTTTATTAATAAAGTTGTTGCAAATAAAGTATATAATCAACAATTAATTTAAAAATTATGAATGGTCGAATATAATTATATACATAAACTAAAATATTTTCAATTGTAGTTTCTTTTTCAATTGTAACACATCTAAAATATTAAGTTATACAAAAAATATTTTTAAAACACATCCAAAATCATAAATCTAAAATTTAAATTTAAACATTAATCTAAAATCTAAAATTTAAATTTAAACATTAAAAAATAATTGTAACACATCTAAAATTATGAAGTTATACAGAAAATATAAAATCATAAATCTAAAATCTAAATTTAAACATTAAAAAATAATTGTAACACATCTAAAATTATGAAGTTATACAGAAAATATTTTTGAAACACATCCAAAATCATAAATCTAAAATCTAAATTTAAACATTAAAAAATAATTGCAACACATCTAAAATTATGATGTTATACAGAAAATATTTTTAAAACACATCCAAAATCATAAATCTAAAATTTAAATTTAAACATTAAAAAGACAGCGTTGTAAATGAGCGCCGAAAAGGAGGAAGGCAGCGTTGAGGATGAGCGCGGAAGAGGATGAACGACAACGGAGGATGACTTCTCGATGTGCACCTCTGAATTTTCCATGTGCGCCTCTGAATTTTCGACATGGCGCAAACGTGACTTCTCTGCTTCTTTAAGTGTTTTGTATTGAGTTTAATTAATAATTTGATAGTTTAAGGTTTATTTTATATTTTTAAAATCAAAATTTTGAATTTTGAATAATTTGATTTTTAGATATGTATTTAAATTATAATATATTAATAATTAAATATATTAAATCTGAAACAAAAATTTAAAATTTAAATTTTAAATTTCAGTTTTTTTAGATTGTATTTTAAATGTGTATTTAATTTTAAAAAAACAACAAATCTATTCATAATTTTTAGTTGTGTTTGTTTTAATTTTTTTTAATTATTGTAATAAAAAGCTGAATGTTGTACGATTTTTAAAGGATACCTAGTTGAACCGTATTACTATTGTTTTCGTTAAACCGGAGTCAAACATTTAACATGAAATCAAAAATGAATCTTTCATTAAAATTTGTTATGACATCTTAACAACTTCATAGTTTAATAAACAAATTTTGTATAAAATAAAAGAAGGATTTGTGTGCAAGACATTTTGGAGTTTTTAAATTACAAAAATGAAAGTGATAAAAAAAAATATGCTTTTTTTTCTTTTAGAGTAAAGTATCGTTTTTGTCCCAAACGTTTGTGGTAAGTTTTAAAGTTGTCCCTAACGTTTCAATCGTCCTATTTAAGTCCCTAACGTTTCAAAATTGACTCAATGTTGTCCTGCCGTTAGGAATCCGTTAACAAAATTGACGGCGGGACAAAATTGAAACAATTTTGAAACGTTAGGGAGTTAAATAGGACGAAAACGTTAGGGACAAAAACGATACATAAAAATAAATTTTAATTTAATTTTATCTTTCAATAATATTAATTTTTTACTGTACATAGTATTCAATTATTTTTTAATTACATCTAAATAAATTACACTTAATCACATACATTACTTTCATTTTAAGGGTAAAAAATAGATATTATTGAAGGATAAAATTAAAATTTATTTCTATGTATCATTTTTGTCTCCAACGTTTTCGTCCTATTTAAGTCTCTAACGTTTTAAAATCGTCTCAATTTTGTCCCGCCGTCAATTCTGTTAACAGATCCTTAACGACAGGACAACATTGAATCAATTTTGAAACGTTAGGGACTTAAATAAGACGATTAAAACGTTAGGGACAACTTTAAAACTTACCCCCAAACGTTGGGGACAAAAACAATACTTTACTCTTTCTTTTAAATCACATTTAGAAACACATTTTTCAAAGTGAGCCCACCCCTATAAATATTTAAATCTTCGGGTTAGAAACTCTTAAAATGCCTTTGTAATATGTATATGAAACTTAGAATTATAATTATTACAAATCATACATGTTAATAAGCCAAAAAAAAATGGTATCTGTTGAAACTAAAACACTATGCATTTCAAAATGCAGCCTTAATTGATTGTCCTTTATAGTTTTCCAGGCCTGCAATTCTAGCAGCTTCGACTCATATAATTAGATGTATTTCGATTAAACATGGATCATCCTTATTAATTACGAGTCTTCTTTTAGTCTGGAGAAATGGTAGACTCAACTCAACCAAGGGCGATAATCTATAAGGGTACTCTCCGGAGAAGTCC
>NC_029791.2:19468716-19487806 GCF_000816755.2 Arachis ipaensis | reverse complement strand
TTTTGCCTTTTGCCTGAACAAAAAATGGAAGCCAACATCTACAAAAAAATTATCATTATGAGCTACACAACATAACAAAAGCTACATCGCTACACAACAGGATGAAAACCAGGAATATTATCAATGAGCTACACATGATAGAAACTACCAACTATTGTTTCTCGGGGTCATCATCAAGGCTATTTGAATGGCCATGGACTCCACCAAGGATAATGCTGTCATAAAGAAAAACATCACATCTAATGGTCAAACTCGGAACTATATTCTCAATTTGAAGAAACATGAGAGGAGAAAATAAAATAAAGGAACCAATACACATTGCTACTTTAAAGAACAGAAATCATTTTCATATGCACAAAGGTCATTTAATCTGTTTCTAATTTTACACTTGAATCATGGATAGGGGTTTAGACAGGACAACTACCGCAGTACCTTTTCTTAGTGAGAACAGACTATTATAAATCAAATAAGAAATAATATTACTTTTTCTTCCAAAAGCACCACCAAGATCAATGCATTTACTTGCAATTTTCTTCCTCTAGCTCTCTATCAAACTAGTCTACAATTGATCAAACTCCTCTATTTACCCTTCTTTTTACATAACAAATCCTTCTTCGCTCTAATTGTTCTGCAACCCTTTTCTTTTTGATACGTTAATTCCTGATCTTATACCAGTATCATGCAAAACCACCAAATCCAAAAGCCTTAAAAGAAATTAGATCTAGGAGGAATTAAGTAACAAAAACCACACACCGCAATTATGCTGACTAGACATAATTCATTACATTCTCTCATTCATAAATAATGAAAATTATATCTCAGCTCAGTAGAATATTTTTATTGTCATAAATGATCTCTCCCAAGAAACCACATTAATATCTGTAATTGCATCGCTAACAGGCCCCCTCCCGCAGGAGGCCAATGTGGATAATGCACAAACCAACACCACCTGCTAAATTAAGAGTGACAATAACTGAATACAAGACCACTTGGTCATAAAAGCTGAGAATATGTCATGAACCATCTCTCTCAAAAGCTTAAGCTACTAAATCAGAAGACATGAATGGCTTGCATTGTTTCCCTAACTCAACATGGCAGATTTAGGAGTTTTGTGCATTACTGGTATGCTATGACTTACCTCTTCTCACTTTGGGTAAAGCATATGAAATCTTGAAGACTCTACTTCATTGTAGAACAAGCAAGGTCATGCATAAAATCATGGGCAAACACACAAATACCCCCAAACAAAAGTAAATTTATTACACTAATTGCAACTGACAGAAAACCATGTGTGGAATTCCATTCCGATATCTAAAATTTTGTGGGTTTATACTTTAAAACTACAAACAACAAAACTATAAACTCAGCTTCAGGAACATCACCCGATATCTACATCCCTAAATAATCCAGAATAAAAACAGGAGTGGAGATCAAAAAAAAAGTAAGCAGAATGTACACGCAGTTTTATACAAAAAGACCAACTACAGCAAGAAAAAGGGGAATGAGGGTGTCACAACACCCAATCTAGTTTAACTTTAACCTAGTTTGTTAGCATCTAAGGCTAGTCTCAGCATTTCTCACTTATTCAGTACTCTCACTTCTATGTATTGAACAATCTCTGGAAGAGACCCAGAGTTGAGGGAAGCTATCTTCATTTTTGAGATGCATGCACATTGTTCATACTTCTTAGTTCTTACAAAATCGGCTTCCCTTGGTTGCACCTGTTGTAAGGTAGGCAAATCATAATTGTTTCCATGTATTGACCATTACGGTTAATGATATTACATATTCACCATCCTTCACTGGCACTCAGTGGGAAAGTGGAGGAAAGTCATCTTCATTCTTCAAATGATAAGCTCCCACGTCAATCCTGAATCCCAAACCATAGACACCCCCTTAAAGGAGAGGAAAACTAGGAGCACAAACTATGAACATGTAATGGTCTAAGCATTAAAATTTGCCAGTGGTTTAACATCATTTGTGATCTCTGTACCAATGAATAAGTATCAACAGAGATGTTATATTACCTTTTGTTATCAACTGCAGATAATGAGTCAGAACTCTCCTCTGACACGACCCCTGTGCTGGGAGCAGAGCCCTTAGTAGTAGAAATGCTTGATTCATGTAGATTGCTAACTTCAATTCTTGGTGGTCCACGATGCTGAGGGCTTACAGTACCAGACTCATGCTTTTCAGACGTGTGAGGGAAACCGTTAGAATGACGTGGTCCCCATATGGCAGGTTGGCTGAAATACGTTTCTGATGATCTGGACTTAGCACTGCCAAGAGGAGGATATACTTCAAGAGGATGTTCAAAACTTCCCTCCACAGACAAATTCAACTCTTGTAGAGTAGGAATGAAGCCGTTGTTACGACTATGTGCATGTCTATGTTGTTGCCCATGAGCACCAGATGCTTGGCTCCGTCCCCTTCCTGACATTGGCCTGTTATCCCTATATGGACGAGATGACTGCAAAATTATGAGCTTTATAGTTAGAACATTACTGAAATATAATCTATATACCTAAATAGTTCAGGTGTGCATTACCATATTAGGGAAGTATGCGCCTGTTCCTCGAAGTTTTCTCTTCTCTTCTGAACCAAAAGGGGGGATCGGTAGAGTAGCATGATTAACAAGGTAAACTGGTCCAAGAACACCATTTGAATTTGCCTGTGAATGAATGCTTTGATTAATCTGAAGACATTGCCTAACAGTTTCCCAAGGATTCCTATTCTGTAACTTTGGAGACCTAGGAGGACTAGGCACCACAAGAGGAGAGACAGTATAACCATTGCACATCTGACCATATTGTAGATTCCTAATGTTACTTTCATAATCCCCAGCCAGGTCCAATAGGGATTTTGTAGCTTCAGTACCCCAAGATACAGTAGTAGTGTAACTATCACTATGAGGGAAATTATTTTCAAAGACATCAACTGCATTTCTCGAATCAACTAGCCCATAAGACGCCACACTATTTTCATCAAGATTTGACCTAGAGTTGTTCTCCATAACATGCTTCTCTTTCTCGTCATCAATAAGAGAATTAACTGTTGTTTCATTAGAAGCAATCCCATTTGAAAAATATGATGCATCATTACTGCTTGCAAGATCCAAGCATCCTATTGTTGCAACATCCTTAGAATCTTCAACTAGTTTATAAATTGGATCTGCATTTTCATCCCCAGATGAGTCAACTGATGGCCCTGCCAAAGAGGAGAAAACTTTTACTCCATTCCTTTCTCTTTCATTTTTAGTTTCACAATTATGTTGATTTCCGGGTAAACTTTCCACTTTGGATCCGGTAGAAACAAAGAAAGATGTCTTGTCTTCAGAGCACACTGCAGCCTCTGATGTTCCTGAGAAGTCAAAATCTCTAGGACTACAACCAAGACTCGGAGTTCGCATGTCATTCCCATGATTGCATCCATGCCTATCCAATGTGTTCGCAAAGAACCTATTAAGCTCATCTGCTATTCTATCTTCTGGTAGCATAAGAATCCAGCCAAGCTTTCGGGCACCATACTTAAAAGCACTGCGTATTCGATAGAAATTACCTGAAAAAGAAGAAAATAAACATTGTTCTAATGAGAGAGTACTAGACTAAAAAAATAATGGACTGATACACAAACGCAAGACACCTACAACTATTTATAATGCCACACTCGAGATCCATAATGGATTGTACATAAACAGAATCTAAGAACACATAGCGGCAACAGTGATGTGGTAGTGATGTATACAGTAGCAGGTTAATATCAAGTTGTGTCTGTTTGCTCATATATTTCTTCTAACACACTAGAAAACCAGGACTGTTGAGCATTGGAACCTTGAAAGCAATGAACCTTGACAAAGCATCTGCTACTTGGGGCTTTTACTAATTACTATATGTCAATCAAATCCTAATAATTTTTGCACTCATCTCTATTGTCCTTCACAAATCACTCACTGGTCCACAAGCTCTTTTTTCCTATCTGGATGACAAAATGCCTCCCCATCAAATAGTGTCCCCACTTCATCAATTAGAGGGCTAGGTAAAAAATAAAAAAATAAAAAAACTCATCATTCATATTCTCAATCACCAGACAGAGTCATTCAATTACTCCCTCCAGTCTCCATTTACCAAAATCAAGGCTCCCTGATACAGATTTTGACAACTAAGGAATAGGTACTAGAATAAACTTTGACAAATATGGAATAGGTACTGGAATAAACTAATATTGATTTAGAAATAGAGACCTCAACAGTATTTGGAATGTCAGATTATGAAGTATATCACCACTCAAAGTAACAACCAGAAAAGGGCACCTATGGACTCGGACCTCAGTCATCTCACCACAATTTGTTCATCCTTCCCCACCTGCCCTCTCCCCTTTTTCCCCCTTTTCCTTCCATTTCTCATGAGAAGATATGCAATAATAATATTCTCCATTCAAAGCCCACCAGTTGCTCCTTCCTATCAAAGAAATAGTCATTCCAATCATCTTTCCAATTTCTCCCACAAACTCATGTAGATTATTGATCCCCATATTTGGTCCAAATACACACTGCCCTCCCTCAAGCTCGTCATTTCTCTCCTCAACAACATGCTCTCTCCATTGACTCCCACCACCATATGCACATTTTTCATACCTAGATTTGATGCAGATGCATTCTCCAATCTTTCTCTGGTCATCCACATATCCTCGCACAACCATGGGTTACAAAAATCATATCCCCATTTATAGAAGGACTTTATATCATCAAGTAACTGCTGCGCTTGCTTTATATGCAACTGATCTACTATCTAATATTTAAACTTCAACAAAAGAAGATGAACGACCATTCAGTACAGAACATTTCAATCAAAGGTGTCTTTTAAAAGGCACAATAACATATAAAAACTGGAAAAGAATTTATATCAGAACAGAGCATAATGGCATATTAAAACTAACGGGATATTCACTTCAACCTTTATTGACACTGCGACCAAGGTTGTTGTTTTCCTTTAGTGGATCAATGATGTTAAGATGTTTCTGAGGAAATGCACGAAAATTTAAATCAGGTCCCCTTGAAGGTACCGAGAATGATTCCACACAGGTTTTGATGAACTCCTCAGTCAGCAGAGCGTCTCCTCCATTTTCTGCCACCTCAGCTTCACACAACAGAGAGTCAGAAAACAACCTAAAAATACTATATCATTCAAAAAACAAAAACAGGGGGAATTTCATACCAACTATATTAGGCAGAGAAGATTTTCCAACTGGTCCCTTCAAACTAACACAATAATTATCCCAGTCGAATTTGCTGAAGTAGTCCAAAAATCTATAGAGAACCTGGATCGAAGGGCAAAGTGCAGCTTACTTAAAGAATGCATAGTCAGCATCAAGGGATGCAGATTTCTCTCCTTTCTTTTCCTCATTAAAATGACCCAAATAGATTTGATGGAGAACTTACCGCTAGTGGACCATCTAAGGATACATGAAACTGATGGAAAATATACAGAACAAGTGTTTCCAGAGCATATGTTGAAATCAAGCCATGATGAGCACCCAGAATACGACTCTCATAGTAGCACCAAGCTTTTATCAGTATAATGCTACGTTTGAAGAGATGATCCTTGCCAACAAGTCGATCAACCTAATTACGTAATGGAATTGTATAAGCATAATAATACAGTAAACATTGCACGTGTGGACACAGTACAGTACAAAAACAATAATGACAGACTACAATGTCTGCATGCATACAAGTTCTCCAAAGAATATAATACATAATACTTGCTTCTGTAGCCTTGATACATTGAATAAAATAAAGAAACTAAAAGATTGAGTTGAATCATCCTGCTTTCAAAATGTTGGCCAAAGTACATATGAACATGTTTCGTCACAGAACTTTTCATGATTTAAGTGGAGAATTGCCACATTAAGGGTACCTTTTCAAGAAAACATAACGTACTGAGTCCTCCTAATTGATTGAAAGAGATGTCTACAACAATATTCTGTACAATGCATTTGATAAGCTTAACCTGCATTAAGAAAAGGGGAGAAAAGGCACTTCAATATAAGGACCAACACTTTTTCTGTCCACACCGTACAGTGAAAACATATTAGATTTAAACTAACCAGAGTGACCATCATTCGCCCCAGATTCTATGCAAGGTTACCAACACAAAATTCACTACCTTTACAAAGATAGAAGAAACACAATGGTGATGGGTGAAAAATTTTGTGGCTTATTGAGCATAAAACACAAATAGAACAGTCTTAACAGAGCTTGCTTTGAAAAACTGACCACAAAACACAAAAATAACACTATAAACAGCCTGTTTTGAAAAGGAGGAATCATAAGGTAAGGGAAGAGAGGCAATCATGAATCATCTAAACATGTGAAAAGTTTCAATAGAGAGCAAGACTAAAAGACAGGGTCAATTCCATCCTAGAGAGAAAAGAAGTAATTCCTTTCCAAATGGAAAATTAAAGGAAATGCAGATTCAGCATTTCAGGCTTATAATAACTCTGGAATTATAATTTTACGGTGGTCATTTGGCACACAATGCTTGCAAACAGAACTGTATTCAATTTCCAATAAGGTGCCAAGAAAGAAGAAAAAACCTCTGCATCAATGAAACGAACATCCTTCACTTCATATTCAGCAGCTTCATTGATTTCCTCTCCTCGTAGAACAGTGTGAACATCCGACACTAAGCCATCCTCAATATTTTGACAACTGAGTGCAGTCAAATCAATATCTCCATCTGGAAGATATGTTTTTAAAGGAACCGACCCATATGGAAAGACCTGCAACAAAAGAAAGAGTATTTTAAATTTTAAGGTGAGCAGGCAAAGATGCATATATATATATTGACTGAATTCATCCATGTCATCATTTAGTGGTTTAAAATTACAGTGCACTATGCATCCTGTTTGTTCAAATATAATACAACCTCACTTTAAAGATGTTTTGCAAATGCAAAATATTCAAATAAGATTACATCCAGAGGCATGTGCATTTTATCATTTATCAACTCAAAGCAAATATGAGATTACAACCCATAAGTGATAATCCATTAAAACAAATCAGAAAATTCAAAATTGCACTTCGTTAACAGCACATATACATATTATTAAGCTAAACATATATATCCAGAAAAGGGTAATTCTTATAGAATGATTATACACTTAGACCAAAATCAGGAATAGATAGCTGATCCCGGATTTATTCATTTCCACAACTATCCTAAGGTTCGGCCTTGCGATTCTATCGGCCATAAAAACTCAACCAACCAAACAACCATACTCCATATCCTTCATTCCTTCTGCACTTAGCTCCCATAAACACGACTCAAGCTACAGGACACTCAGCTTGAATGGTAACTAGCGGGTCTTCCTACCTCCCAATCAAGTGCCATTAGAACAAGAACCCCCTCAACACATTCCTAAAGCTAAAAAGTAAAAACAGCAATCACCAACGTGCCATGCATAATCCACAGGCAAAAAGCACCGTTCAGTGAACACAAACAAAAACCCAACAACAACACTACATAACACAACAATCCAAACTCCCAATTGATGTGTCAAACAGCATATACACACACACTTGAAATTGCTCAGCAAACTATAACAGAATCATCACAAAACACAACAATATAACGCCAAAACCTCCAAAAACATCCAAGATCACAAAAAGAAAAGCATCCAATTCAAACAAAAGCTGCATGAAGTAAAGCACAATTATGAATCGAAAATTCAATGAGCAAACACAAAAATAAAATAAAATAACACCTCACACCGAGCGCCATATCGAATCAGCCTCTGCACGTAATCAACAACCTCGCGGCGCTTCCGGTCAGCACCGAGCGTCGGCCTAATCCGGCGGAGAATCGCGGAGGTGGTGGCCTCAGCGGCTGACCATGCGTCTGCAGCGACGGAGCTCGGATCGGGGTTTGACAACGGCAGCGGCGGCGACGGCGGCGACGAGGCGCAGGGGCGATCCTCCCCGAAAACGACGCCGTTCACATGAAGATCGCCCATGACAAAACGACAGCGCCGTTAACCCCTAACGGTTTAAAAAAAAAAGGAAAAATCCAGAAGACCAAAAAAAAATTGAAACGGCGAAATAAGCTTCCGAGAGCTCCGAACCCGAAATGGGGAGGCGAATTCGGGTACCCGATAACCCGAAACGGGTTTTGCGAACCCTCTCGGATGGAATTAAAAGGGGGAAGAGTGTGTTTGAGGTGAATCTAGCGACAGTGGGGGCATTAAGGGGAAATCATGAAATTGGGAAGAGGAAATGGGAGAGAGGGATTTTGAGGGAAAATGGGGGTGGAAATTCGATTCTATCTGGGGAAGAATATTGAAGGGGAGAAAGCATGAAGGCCAAAAACCGAAAAAGGGAGAAAAGAAAAGAAAATAAAATAAAATAAAATAAAATGTAAAGGGGAAGAGGAAGAGGGTAGAGGGTAGACGGGAAATAGAAAGTAGGGCTCTTTAGTTGAAGCGAGGAGAGCATTAGAGGAACTTGAACCAAGTCAAGCAGTTGGTCTCTTCTTCATTCATGTTACAAAAAATAAAATTTAGATTAACTCTTGTAAAATTTTTTGATAAAAAAAGTTAGTTATTTATGTCTTAAATTTTTTTTTGTGACTATTTCTGTCTTAAATTTGAAAAGGTTGAAGTGTTTTACAGACATTTATAAATATATTTTTAAAATTAGTTTGTAATTTTTAAATTAAAAAGACTAAATATAATTTTATATATTAACGAATATTTACATTTATTATTATTCTTTATAATATTTATAGGCCACAAAATTTACCTACGAAGATATAAATGGCGTATATGATTAAGAATGGTCTATTTGTGTAAAATTACATAGATATAATAGCAAAGCATTTTATTGGACGAAAAATCTATTTTATTATAGTCTATTTTAATAAATAGGATTGCTATACATTCAAGTATTTTTTTATTTAAGTTTATTCAATTAGGTCCAACACCAACAAAAATCACTATCATTAAAAGAGCATTATTACATGCGCTTTTTCTTCTTTTCCTCCTTCGCGCTTCTTCTTCTTCTCCCCTACGCTTCTTCTTTTTCTTCTTCTTCTTTTTCTTTCAAATACACGCATACGTCATCTTCTTCTTCTTTCAAATTCACGTATACCTCCTCCTCCTCTTCCTCCTTCACGCACGCAGATTCTTCTTCTTCTCCTTCAACTCCTCCTCCTCTTCTCCTCTTTCGTTATCGTCATCACCAACAACACCAACATTTTGCTAAATCGAATTGAATGGACGCAGCTGTTCTGAATTGAATTGAATTGATAATCTCTAAATTATAGACACAGGTGTTTTGAATTTGATTTTATATAATGAATAATGTTCCGTTCATTTAGTACTTTACAATTGTTTCACCTTAATAACGTGTTCAGTTCATTATGCAAAAAGCTGTTTTGAATTTGATTTTATATAATGGATAATGTTCCATTCATTTAGTATTATACAATTATTTCACCTTAATAACGTGTTCGGTTCATTATGAATTGAATTGAATTGAATTGATAATTTCTAAATTATAGACACATGTGTTTTGAATTTGATTTTATATAATGGATAATGTTCCGTTCATTTAATACTAACAATTGTTTCACCTTAATAACGTATTCGGTTCATTATGCAGGAAGCTGTTTTGAATTTGATTTTATATAATGGATAATGTTCCGTTCATTTAGTACTATACAATTGTTTTACCTTAATAACGTGTTCGTTTCATTATGAATTGAATTGAATTATTTTGAATTGAATGGACGCATGTGTTTTGAATTGAATTTAATTGAATTGATAATCTCTAAGAGGAGGAGAAGAAAGAGGAGGAGAAGAAGAAGGAAAGAAGAAAAATATGTGTGCAAATTTGGAAGAAGAAGTCTGCGTGTGCTTTGTTGGAAGAAGAAGAAGAAGAAAGAGGAGGAGAAAAAGAAAGAAAAGAAGAAGAAGAAGAAGGGAAGAAGAAGAACATGCGCGAATTTGGAAGAAGAAGAAGAAGAAATACGAAGGGGAGTAGAAGGAGAAGAAATGGAGAAGGAGAAGGAGAAGAAGAAGAAGCGCGTGATTTGAAAAGTTATTACAACAATTTGGATAAACCTGGATAAGGATTTTACTTGGATGTAGAGTTTTATTCTATAATAAATAAGAACAAATCATTCCTATATAGACACAAATTACAAAAAAAAAAATATTTTGAAACTGTTGTTTTCCTGATGAATGTATTATGTTGTTTGATTTATGCTGATTTATTTTAAATTTAGACTCTGAAAATAGAATTATCAATTATTACTTCTCGTGTATCTTAATCGTAATTAGCTTTTTTTTCTCAAACATCTTTTTTTTTTAGGTTATGAATCTTCTTTTCTAATTTTCTTTTTTGGTAACTTTGATTTTTTCTAATCTATTAGCATTTTTTTAAAATTTTTATCTATTTACTTATTTCTCTACTTATTTATTAACTCTATTCAACAACTTCTTTTTCAAAATACATGTAGAACAAGTGTTACCATTAAATTCTTTTCACTTCTGCAAAAAATTAACTTTTATTCAGTAAAAAAAATTATATGCACCACAATTGTATCTTATACCATCTATATTTTAAAAATTATTTTTTATATTGGTTTAATTTTGGTGTTGTACAAACTGTACA
The DNA here is from genome assembly GCF_000816755.2 of Arachis ipaensis. Taxonomy (NCBI): domain Eukaryota; kingdom Viridiplantae; phylum Streptophyta; class Magnoliopsida; order Fabales; family Fabaceae; genus Arachis; species Arachis ipaensis. The sequence continues at coordinate 19,477,134 of NC_029791.2, read as the reverse complement.
GGGGCTAAATCTGTGTATGATGAGAAAAACTTCTCGCAGGAAACGAGTATTTGATGCTGGCACCACGCAGACAGAAAAAAAATTATAGTTGTAACGTGTTCTGGGAGCACCTGACATTGACATCATGCAGACCGCAAGAAACTAGGATCTTTTAGCAGTTTTTCCAGCTTCTCATAGGTCACGATGTGTTGAGTCTGCTGCCACTGTCTTTTTGTTGGAAACGAAATGCTTTCATGGCGACACGATTATAAATACAGGAAAAAAATATAAAGTTAAACAAAAAAAGTATTAAAAAAGGTAGTTTATGTGGTGAATGGAGCTTAGGTAAGAGAAGATAAGATGGATTGTGGTTTGGAAATAAAGAAGGATTTTTTTATTGTTATGATTCTTATTATTTTGTACTTTTTTATATATTTAATGCTGTGTTTTAAGGTTTGTGCATTGTTGGCTTTGTTTTTTTGGTATTCTTGTGAGCAAAATAGTTTGATGTTGGTTATTTTTTATTGTTTATAAGTAGTACCTGGGTATTTTATGTGTTTGGATTTAAATTTTTATGGCTATATTTTTGTGATAGCATGGGATTATATTTTAGGTGGAGGCTGGATGAGAAAGAACAACTAGTCTTGATGTAGCGATGGGGTTCAGTGAAATCTAAAATGAGACTTAAATCAAACTGAAGCTCAACACAATTATATTTAATTAAAAAAAAAAACTCCATCTCACTTTTAGTGAGAAACATTGTCTGAATATCAAAATAAAATAAAATAAAATAATCTCGCATACAGAGAGATACTGTAAATACTTAAACAATTATATTTATCTTTCTTGAAATTGACAAGAAAATTTTGATTTCACTACAATTAAGAATAACATCCTCCAATCTTATGTTGGAATATAATTCCAAAAATCTTTTCATATTAAAATTTTTTGGCCTCTACATTCACCTTTATATTAAATATTATTTTTTCTCCATATTAAAGTGACATTTATGAGTTGTAAATGCATGTGAGTATTGCAGGGCTGATATTTGATTACTTTCTTTCATTTATGCATGCTATCATTCTTGTCTTTGTATTTTTAGCTTGTTATTTTGTATCAACTGTATTATTTTGTCATTTATATTTATTACAAGATTATCTTTCAGCTATAGTTACTCATCTAGCCATTGTCAAGTTTTTTATTTTCAATACAAATTCAAACATGCTTTATCTCTATTTCTAGAGCTTTATAAACTAATACTACTGTAAATTTTGTGTGCAACTCACCAAAAAAAGTAATATCTATTCTCTAAATTAACATTTTGATAAAAAGTTTGATTGATAGTTTACTTGTTTGAGCAAAATATAATTAGCATACACCTTAAGCAAATTTTATAAATAATATAGTCAAATGTAATTTATATTTATTTTCAGTATTTTTTAACCAAAAAATTAATGACTAATTTGTTATATATTTGAGCTCTATTTAAGAGTTTATTATTGACAAAGTTACACATACAAAATTAACTTTATTGATACTTTTAATAAGACTAAATTTATAATTATAATTAAAATACTAAAACAGAATACTAAAATATAATAACAACTAATTTTTTGTATTCATAAAAGAAAATGTCTGACATGATTATAAGAGGAAATAAATAGTGCTGAAAAAGTATAAGTTTTTGAGTTGATTTTATCTTCATAACAGAATTTCTACTGCTGAGTTCAAATTTTATCGTGCTCTTTCAGCGTCTGTATATGTCCAAGATGCCGACAAGCTCCTGAATCTCTCTTTCATTCTCTCAAAGATTGTACCAAAATCAGAGAAATTTGGACTCTTACAAGTATGTATTTAGTTTGTCCTAATTTAAAGAATTGGCTAAAGTGGAAACTCAAGATACTTTTTTGTTCTATTCAACCCAATGATGGATTTGGAGGGATAAAAATAATGATCTTCTTAACCCTGATGATGGGTGGGGGTGCCAACACAGTGATTAGTATGTTCTGGAGCTCAGTCAGGGAGTTGTATGTCATTTTTAATATGCATATTTCTTCATCTTCTCTTTTACTCTATTTTTCGTAGGTTTCTCCTTCTGTAAACTTGATTAAAGTGACTTGTGATGCTATTCTGAGCCCTTTTAGTGTGTTAACTGATTTTGGTCACCTTATTCGCAACTCTAACGGGTATTAGATAAAGGTTGCTCTAAGAAGTTAGAAAATGCTAGTGTTCTCCATGTTAAGCTTTATGCTATTTGAAGAGGATTAATCCTTGCTTAGGAATATGGTTCTCTCAATGTTGTTTGTGAGACAGATTGTTTGAAAGCTTTTTATATGATATATAAACAGAAATTTGATGATAGTATTCTAAAAGGGGACTCAATGAAGATCTAAGAACATCTCTAACCGAAAAAAATTTGAGTGTCCATTTCTGTTGTGTCAGAGAGAAAGAGGAATTTATGCATTGGAGTGAAATGAAGGAAAGTCCCTTATCTTAGATCCAGAAAGAGCAATCTCTCTAAAAAGAGACTTTAGACATCTAATAAAATTTTGTCATGTGATAACATACATTTTTATTCCATAATTGTTTCTAATTTTTTTCAATCTTCTTTTAAATTTATGAAATGAAAGCTCTACTGACATTTAAAAAAAAAATAAATCCAAATCAATTCAATTTTTTTCAATTACTTACAATTTTTTTCTCAAAATCCAAATATCCAACAATGGCATCCTTAAAACTCTTAAATTCTAAATCAAAACTTCACACTATCAAATACATTTCAAAATTCAAATCATGAAGTTTTCCTAATTTCAATTTTCAAGTTCTGTATAATAATCAATTTTCTATTTTCAACCACATAATCAAAATTTACAAATACCGCAATATCCATTTTTATCCATATTTAAACCCTTTATTAAAAATGTTACTCCAACAACTTTGTTGTTTCCAACTCACTTCAGTGTAACGAGACATGACTCATCTAATGTTCATGATGTAACATTCTCACTATCAGAATGTCACGCTCCCGGCTGCACCACTCTGATAGCAAGAGGTATTACGACGACTTCATGTACTTAATAATAAAACATGAGCCTTTGACTCGAAACCGTGTCGCTATTTTATTTGAAAAACCGGAAAAAAATACTTTTACAATAAAACAAACAAGCATATAGATAAACAAAACTTCTTACTCAAGTAACTTGTACATATTATATACATACAAATCATACAACTCCTATCCTTCTTACAAAATTATAATATTAATGATGAGGGAAGAATAATAATAACTAAACTAATACATCCATTTCACATAAGCTAAACTAAAAAACTCTTCATGAGCTTTTTCGTCCGTTCCCTGAAAAGGAAAGTCTGTAGGGAGTGAGGACATCATTCTTGAAAGGGTTCTCAGTAGAGGGTTTTGAGAGTTGTCGTAAGAAGATATTATAATTAAAACTATTTTCAAAACATAGTGATTATCAATTTATTATTCAAATCTAAAATTCGTATTTCTCTTACAAAAATTCCATGTAAAATAACATTTTAACCCAAAACTTATCTCTAATCCAGTCAAGCATGGCCTCCGGCCCAAATCAAACCAAACCACCATCACCGTTATCATCAATCCACCATCAAATACTTAAAATAGAAAATCAAACACAAATGCAAGCAGGTACAAGGCAAACACATTTAAAGAACAAGTACAACAAGTATCACAGTTACCAGTTAACATAATTTATCAGATAAGCAAACCAAAACAAATAAGCACACACAACCAAATGCAAATGTACAAATAACATGATGCATGTCTATTTCTAATGCAGGCCATGAGCTCATGTGTCGGTTGCCTACCCACTCCTGACATTACCCGGGCACGAGTCCCAGATATGGCTTTCCAGATGTATACAATGTGCTTATAAGTCTTACAGTTAGGCCGCATACAGTGTGACTTTCAATGTGTTTACATCTGGAAAACAGTTCTCAGTGTGTGGGCGTCCCCACTATACATTTGGCACTAAGGCTCAAACAATGTCACATCTGCTCTCCTGTGGCAGACAATCTCTTAAAGCTTTTTCTTTGTCTTTATCCTCTGCTCTCATATGGCAGAGATTCCTTTAGTTAATACATTCTTTTAATCTTTGTTCTCTGCTCTCCTGTGGCAGAGATTCCTTTTCTTAATAAACCGAACTCAAATCATTTTTATTTAAAACCAACACCACTCTTTATAACCTTTTCCAAACCTCCGAAACCACTTTACTTACAACAAGTTATTCTTTCATACAAAAACCAGTTCTTACTTAATCATGATTTTTCCAAACCAACTTCAAAACCATTTAGATTTAAACCTCTTTCAAAAGACTAAAAGAATCATTTATTAAGTAAATCTCACGGCAGAGTCTCGAGACTTTAGGGGGGGACGACAATCAAACTCGTTCTTTAAAATTAATAAACTCCTCGAATTATAATTCCTTAAAATGTAGTTCTTTAATCAAACTCAAAACATGAAGTCTTTCTTAACGAGTCAAAACTCAATACATAACCTTTTCTTAATAAATCACATTCAAAACGTAAAGTTTTGGGTTAAGTATAGTTTTGGTCCCAAAGGTTTTCCGCCAGAATCGAAACTGTCCCTCATCTAATTTTCGATTTAGAATCATCCTTAACGTTTTTCCCTCATCTTTTCTTAATAAATTAAACCCAAACATAAATCTTTTCTTAATAAATTAAAAACCAAATAATACGATTTCTCAAGTCCAGTCTTTTTCTAAATATTTCAAACAAAGTCTTAACTTTCATAATAAAATTTCGACAGCATCTCCCCTAAAACTCAAACTTTGCCACCCTTTTCGGGTCCCAACCGAACCATTCTCAACCTCTTTTCAACAATTTCCAATAACTCAAACTAATTCCAATATCAGAAACCATTTTCAAATCTCAATTCAATACCAACAATTCAAACCAATCCCAATGTCAAAATTTTTACCGATCCTCAAAATCATTTTCGATAAACCAATAAAACTCATTCCCAATGTCTCAGATCGTTTCAAATGCGGATTCATTTTCAATATCAAATTAATCCCAAACCAAAAAAATCATTTTACATAATATTTAATCAAACTGATTTTCTAACTCAATAAACTCAATAATCAGAAAAAGCCACAACCCAATCATCATTATAACAACCTTAAACCAAGTACAAAAGTCAACTAAACATCTCCAATCAATCAATAAACCATTCAAACTAGCATTTACATTCATTCCAGACAACTCGTTTCAATTCATAAAACTTGCGAAATGATAAAAATATATTTTTCTTATTAATATCGACTTAAAACAATTCTTAGTAGTAAATTAAGTTTAAGAAATTGCCCCTATCTCAATTCAACGAAACTCACAAAACCCAAATGCGTCAAAACCTCTTCTTCTCCCAGCCCACAGCAGCGATAGTTACAACGACAGCTATGTCCTACTTCCGCAGCAACAACAGCGGCTTTAATCAAAACATGCACTGACGGAATCATGACCCTATGTTACCAAAATCCCAGAACCTTCAACAACTCATAACATAATACTGATTTCAAGAGGTTTCGGAAACGAAAATGCTTGCCAAAATGATAGGGCCCCCAGCGGCGGTTCTCGACAGCTAGAACGGTGGCGGAGCAGCTCCAACAACTACATGCAACTCAGTGGCAACCTTCAACCATAGCAACAGAAACCATGACAAAACCCCTCCTTACCATCACCTTCTCTCTCTTCCCAGCGTCTTCCTCTCCCTCAGTCCAGATCGGCGATGGGCCTGACCTCACCAGCAATGGCGATGACGGCGGTTTCTCACGGCAGCAGAGGAGCATGGCGACGATAGCACGAGACCTCCTCTGCTTCTCGCGTCTGGCTCTCTCTTCCGTATTCAGCGGCGACAGATCTGGTGACAACGGGAGTCACGGCAGTTCACGGTAGCGACGCATGTAACGGGCTTAGCGGCGGTGCTTCAGCGACTAGGTGTGGTGGCAGCAGCTCCCTCTGGCTCTCTCGCTCTTAGACGCATCTCTCTCTCTCCGATCGCAACCTTCTTTCTCTCGTCTCCCTTAATCCATTTTGCATTTGTGTGGGTTTGTTTCATGTGTAATGAAGAAGGAAGGGAAGCGATGTGGCGGTGAAGGGACCGAAAAAGTTAGGGTTTCATTTTAGGGACAATTAATAATATAATTAGGTATAAAGTAGTATTAAAAACTAATTTTAGTCCAATAAAATAAATTAATATAAAAGTCTCTAAAAATATATCCTTCAATAAATGAAATAAACCATAAATAATTTATTATTAAATTTCTAAAATCTGGGATTTTACACATGACTCTTCTAACTCATCTCCTCAAACTCTAATATATTGTAGTTAGAGGAGTTAATAATGGATCAGGAAAAGAAAAAAAATGAAGAGAAAATATAGAGAAAAGATTATGCAATCAAAGAAAATAAGTTACAAATTCAAGCAGCAATAAAGGAATAACAATTACAAACTTAGAAGTATAATAAAAAAATGGAAATAAATATAAAGAAAAGGAAAATAGAAAGGATGGCTAAGGAGAGGGAAAGAAAATGGATATGCAAATACGTAATGCTGACACATCTACAATGAATGAAAAACGACGAGCTTTTTACGAAATTGCATATGAAAAAATAATTAATAAATAGATTATTTAATGGTTTGTTGTATTCATAGAGTTAAGTAGTATGTTTTATTTTCATCGTGTATTTTCATATGTGATGTAGTTTGTTTTATTCTATTTTAGGATGTAGTATGTTTTAAAATGAGTCAATTTTATTATGTGTTATTGTTTATAAAAGTAATCATTGCAAAATTAACTATTTTTTAGTTGTTATAAATTAGTCATTCTAAATTAGATAAGAAAAACTAAATGTTATGAAATAGGCGTTGCAAAACTAGCAATTGAGAAGTAGCTACTTGTTGCGAAGACACTTGTAAATATCAATTATCAAACATTTACAATCACAAATTTCACTTCAAAATTAGTTTCTCACCTCAAAAGAATACTAAATATTATATTTCAACAAATGGCTAGAAATTTTGAGAATATATTTAATGAAGCTTTGTATGCAAGATAACACACTAATAATTGGATCGATGAGTGTTTGTTCAATGATTCAGAGGAAGAAGACATCGAGAAAAGCTCTTTCCTAACTCCTCGTAGATGGATCAACAGAGATCGAGAAGCCGACATGATCGCCTTTTGAAAGATTACTTTGCAGATGAAACTGTGTATAACGCTAACATTTTTTGAAGGAGGTTTCGAATGGGAAGACACGTGTTTTTTCGGATGGTAGACACCCTCTCAAATGTCTATCTGTATTTTTAACATAGGGTTAATGCTATTAGGAGAAGAGACTTGTCACACTGTAAAAATACATTGTTGCGATACGAATGTTAGCATATGGTATATCAACTGATGCTATTGATGATTATGTGCGCATAGGCAAAAGCACTACAATTAAATGCTTGAAAAATTTTTTTGAAGGTGTTATTTTAATGTTCAAGGATTAATACTTGCGAAGACTAAATTCAAATGATGTACAATGTCTACTACAAATGACAGAGGCTCGTGGCTTTCCTAGCATATTGGATAATATCGATTGCATGCATTGGCAATGAAAAAATTGTCTAAAGCTGTGGAAAGGTATGTACGTTACTAATTATCGTCGGGTTACAACTATAGTAGTTGAGGTTGTAGTATCTTCAAACTTCTGGACATAGAATTTTTTGGAGTTTCTAGTTCAAATGATGATATCAACTAGTTAGATCGTTCTCTGGAGGTAAATTATACTATTAATAGTAATAATTATATAAAGCGATACTATTTAGTGGATGATATATATCTTGAATGGACCACATTTGTCAAATCAATATTAAAGTCACAATGAGAGAAATGCAAGTTATCTACACAATACTAATAAGGAGAAAGAAAAGACGTAGAGCAAACATTCGGAATGTTGCAAGCACGCTTACGTGGTCCAACGCATTTTTGAAAAAAGAAGTTTGCAAACATAATGAGAACTTGTATTATATTGCACAATATGATTGTTGAGGATAAAAGAGACACTTATGCAGAAAATTTTACTCAAGACCTAGAGTATGACGATGTCGAAAATGGCTTATCACAACTTCAGTTGGAAGAGGAAGACTTTGCACCACAGCATCAATTTCTCCAAAGAAATGCTCAACTTCGAAATAGGCAACAGCATTGACAATTGAAAGAGAACTTGATTGAATACGTATGACAATTTTACAATGCACATCATCGTCAACTATAGAGTGTAACTATATTTTTCTTTATATTAAGTAATGTTGCAAATGAGTTTAAGTTCGAATTATATATGTGTATTATTGTTATTTATGAAGTTATTAGTTTTTTTAATTTAACTTTTTTA
>NC_029791.2:19461549-19468702 GCF_000816755.2 Arachis ipaensis | reverse complement strand
ACATAATTTTTCAACCCAAATCGTTTATAGTCAATCCGATAGATTAAAAGAGTTGGGCCGTTTACCTTTTTATTTTATTTTTAAAAAAATATTTTGACAAAAAATGATCACGCTTAGGTAAAAAATCTTAAATAAACTAAATTTTTTTAGTTGATCGATCGAATTTTCGGGTCGGGTCATGAGAAATATCGGCTAAAAATGTTACTTTCTTTTGAAAAACTATAAAAAGTAAAATAAATGAGCTGCTTGTTTAGCCCGCGGGCTAGGTCGTTTAACCCGTCATTTTTTTCAGATTAATATAGCTCAGCTCAAAATTTAAGCTGACTTAATTTTAAGGAAAAACAACCATTTGTACCCATGAACTTTACGAACGCTGACAAAAGTACCCATAGAAGACAGAAAGTGACTTCGTACCCATGAAAGGCTGGGTCCGTCTGTCGATAGTACCCGAACGTCTTTAACTCGTTTTGTCCGTTAACTTAAAGGCCAACATGGCATGTTAAGTGCTTACCTGGCTTTTGATTTTCAATTTTTATTTTTTAAAGAACGTTCCAGGTGGATATAGGAAAGGGAGAGAGAGACGTGAACCACCTACTGGGCTCCAACAAAACTGATATGAAAGTTGAAGGCGGCCACTCCAAAATCCACAATCGTGGTCCGGTGGTGATCCTTTGATGGTGTGGGTGACGATTGGAAGACAGTTGTCACTCCCACAGTGAGGGGTAAGCCATCTTTCTATAGTGCTAATGCCCAATTTCTCATTTTAGTTACCAATTTTTTTCAATAAACTCGTACACTATGAAATTGTTAACTGAAGTTAGGGTTTTTTGATTTCACTGATCGCATAGAGTTTGTCACTGGGGGGGTTGTGTTTCAGTTTTAAAAATTTGGAAAAATAGTAGGTATATTATTATGGTTTGTTCATTTTTTGATGTTTTATTCATGTCTTCTTAATTTTGAAAAAAACTGCGTGTTGGATAATGTCATAAATTTATTTTTATTATTGATAGTTTATTCACTTTTTGGTGATTTATTCATTTGGGTGTTGGGTAATATTAGAAGATATGATTATATTTTTTTTTGTTATTCACAGAAATGGCTGCCACCACGTATATCATGTTAGTGATACACCATAGAGGTAGACTTGAAAGGGGTCAGATGACAAGTTGTGTTATATACAAAGTGAAATTATTGAGGTGGAGAGAGTTAAATGGATACCCTGAATGGCTTCTTCATTAGTGACCTACTGAAAGACATTGGGTATCCAATTATCTCCGATTTTTACTGGCAACAGCCTGGAATGGAAATTGATGGTGGTTTGAGGCTTCTACAACTTGACATGGATATTGTTAAGATGTATGAAGCTGCTATAAAAAATGGACATAGGATTGAATTATACACAGAGCACCCCATCAGCCAAGCAGATGTTATAGATACAAGGGCTCAGAGGCTGCACAATATCTTAGGCTTCGTGACTATTCTAATGAGATATTGAAGACAAATTCAGGGAGTATAGTAAAAATACATACTTCTCCTATGCCTGGGTTGGAGAGTTTCTTATTTAAGAGAGTTTATGTTTGTCTGAATGCATGCAAGAAGCTATGGCTAGCGGAGGAGCTGCAGCAGGTAGTGGTAGTCAACATCAGGGTGCAGCAGCAACAACTGAAGGTATGGATGTTGATGATCTTGATGAGGATGCTGCCAAGAAGCAAGAAATATATTGGGAAGAGACTTTGGAGGCTGCAGATGTTGAAGCATCAGCTTCAGATTCACCTAACATAAGTTTTTTGTATTCACTCTCTTCTTCCACTTATTAGCATGAAAATAAATTTATCTTGCACTAAACATTTGAGTTAATGCAATTATCCTACATAGGTAAATGTTGATGTGGTGAACTCTGTGAAACCTTCTGAAGAACCTATGGCAATAAGACCTCCACCTTTTAGGTCCTCTACTGCACATGTGCCACCTAGACCTATCATAAAGCTAACCATGTCCAAGCGACCAATTAGGAGGAGAAATGTTAAGAGGCCACCACCATCACAACTTTCTCCCCTCAGACCTGCCCCACCACAATCTACTCTCATAATGCCTACCACACCACAACCTCTTCCTGTTAGGTCTACACCACCAACTAACCAACCTCCTCCAAAAGTTACCAGACAAATAATGCATGGTGCAAGTCGAGGGACCACTACAAGATTTATGCAATTCATGCCAACTCCATCATCCACAATTCAAACAGCAGGCAGATGGGCAGTACCTGGGTTCTGCCCACCAACAAGAGCATCTTTAAGTGGCAACAACAATGGGGTTCTAGTGGCAGCAGCAATTTCACACCTAGCAAATAGGATTTTCTAGTGTGACTTTATTTTTTGATCAAGGACTTACCGTAATGAGAGCTTTAAAACTCTGATACTATGATTTTTTTTGTAATTTATGTCTAGTGCTTACCTGATACTTTCATGTTCATAGTTTGTATTGGTACTTTTAGGTAATTTGAATTTGCTACTTTCTCATCAAACTCATAGACTTGTTTTGAGATTTTTGTTGATAAATGCTTATGTTAAAATTATTTCAAGGTTTATTATAGCATATAGAATGAATGTCTTTTATTTAGTTCTACTTTCAAGTTACATTTTCGTTATTTAGTATACAATACCAGATTTTTTGCTAGATTTGTCAATTCACGACATTTATATGTCTTGTTTTATCAAATTTGTGTTACATCCAATAACACACATGTCAAATACATTAACAATCATGGGAATTAATGTTATAACACAACTTGACTTTTCCACAACAAGTGAAGATATTAACAGAGTTTTGAAATTCATTATCATTGAAACTAAATAGCTACAAAAAGACCCCAGGACAAAATACACCATACGCACAATTACATATTGATTAATTGGAGCAGATTCAAGCCTACATAAATCAACAAACTAAAGAAATTTGTTATAATCCATGACCTAATGGTTCTAATTTCACCTGGAGCTTCTCCATTTTTATCAAGATCTTCACACTATTCTCTTGAATCTCTCTTCTTTGCCCAGTGACATTAATCTCATGGGTAGCACAGTAGCTATCTTGATTTTTTCTAACAATGGTTCTTGCCAATCCCTCCCAACCTCCGTCAATTTCATCCACCCATACAAAATACTTGCAATCCATCATCTGTAGCGTGAAAGGGAGGAATAAGGAATCGTTCACAATAAGTTAACCTAAATAGAAGCACAAAAATAAAAAGACTTACCTTCCATAGAGGATACCTAACGAACCATCTCCCAGGATTTGTAAAGATTCCAGATTGTAGCAACACCATACCCTGTCCACAAAATCATCTCTCAGACAAAGTCTTCTCTTCACTCCTTTTGGAAGACGAAATCCCTTCTTCGCTGATGCTTCTATTTGAAGAACAATGATTACCTCTGCTTCTCCTAGACATTCTAGGGTTTCCAATTTCAAATTTGGAAAATAATTGAGGATAAATTAGGAAAATGAGTGATGTTATAACGGTAACAACATGCTTGGACAAATCAAATTGCTGTCTCATAGCCAAGTAAATACTTAATGTGCCATGTTGGTTTTTAAGTTAACGGAACAAAAGAGTTAATGACGTTCGGATATCATCGATAGACGGATCCAGCATTTTATGGGTACAAAGTCACTCTCCGTCTTCTATGGATACTTTTGTCAGTATTCGTAAAGTTCATGAGTATAAATGGTAATTTACTCATTTATTTAAATGGATAAACACATTAATCTGATAAATTTGGTTCATTTTAACTATCATAATATTTAATATATATTTATCCGTTGTCACATAGTTGTTAATATATTTTTTCTTTTTTTTAAAAAAAATATTTATATCAGTCTGGTTTTGGGGCAGGACATTACATTTGTAACATAGGATAGCCATAGGTTATATGAAGCCAATTTTAAAAGGCAATTGGCACATGAAATCTGTCACACAACGTTTTCAAGTTTCCACACAAGAGACCAAATATAGTTGCCGTAAACCGCTCATACTCCACTTAACTTCTTAGCGAGGGTGGGCCTCAGTTAACTCTTCCCCAAATTATGAATTGATACACTTGCATGGTCGACATGTCACGCACACTTATCATTAAATTAAGAAAAATATTAGGGGTAAATAAGTTTTGTAATTTGTAATCATCAATTAATTATTATTAGTATTTTTAATAATATAAGATATTTAATAATATAAAATTATTCATTTTTTTTTACTGATTAAGTGTTGACTAAATTTTAATAAAAATATGAGTAATTATCCATATCAGTTCTCTATGATTTTAAAAACGGACATTTTAGTCCCAAAAAAATTAATACACAGATTAATCCCCAATGTTTACTTTGACAGACAAATCAGTCTCCAGTTCATTTGTCGGCAGATCAGTCCCAAAGATTTTAAAAACATACATTTTAGTTTCTAAGAAAAATTAATATACAGATCAATCTGTTATGTCTAATAGAGAAAAACATTGGGAATTAATTTGTGTATTAATTTTTTTGGAGACTAAAATATCCGTTTTTTAAATCCTTTTAGACTGATTTGGGTAATTACTCTGTCAAAAAATAAATTGAAAATTGATTTGTCTGCGAGAATAAAATCTTAGAAATTGATATGTATATTAATTTTTTTGAGACTAAAATATCCGTTTTTAAAATAAAGAACTAATTTAAATAATTACTCTAAAAATATTAATCTCGTAAACTTTGAATTTGATCCGAATATCAATAAATTGACGGAAAATATTGATGAAATACTGAGATATATAATATATAAGTGACTTTTGATTATTTGACAATGTGATCAAACTTAAACTAATTTAAAATTAAAAAAATCAATAAATCTAAAAGATAATAATAAAAAATATATGCCTCGTGGTATACGATGTTTTATGATTACTCACTGCGATGGCCATGTCCAATACAAAACAAAACCATGATGACAAAACGGAAAATGACAAAACAAAATGAATGAAGCTTTGGCTCTGGCACTAGCAGCAATCAAATATCAGAAAGTAACGTAACGCTCAAACATTGAACAATTCAATTTGTGGTTTGATATTTTCAATTTTATTTGATGCGGTTAAATGTAATATCTTATTTTACTTATATTTATTTGCCTTGTTTTGATTTTACCTAGAAATTGTACGATAAAAATTACCCTTAACTCTATTGAGTGAAAAATAGAATTGAGAAAAATCGTTAAAAGAAAGTGATAAACATAAGGTTTCAAGAAACATATGAGTAAATAGATAGGGAAGAGAAATGACTAATGACTAAAGAGCATGGTTTTTTATGCTTAAAGGCAAAGAAGATAATCGAAGAATTTCTCAGATTTATCAACATTTTTTTGGACAGGTCATATTTATCAACATTGACTTCTTATCATTTTGCCTTGCCGTCATCTTTGAGATTTTTTTTTTGTTCATAAGAGAAGTTCTTTTGTTTTTGGTATATAAGAGAGAAGTTATTTTGTTTTGGTGATACATATAAAATGGGTTCTTACAGCAACATAACCCAATATGGATTTGGGCCTACTTAATGACACAACCCAATAGCTTGGTGCGATTATAAAAAAAACAATTATTCATGACCAAAAAAAAAATACAATTATTCATGACCAAAACACAAAATACAATTATTATTATTAATTAGTTATATATTTATATTTTTTAAATAACAAAACAAAAAATATATATTGATTGTTAAAAAAATACAGTTATCAGAATTATATATAAGGGTTTACACATTTTCGGCCTAGTTATGTTGTTCATCTTATTTTATTTATTTATTTATTTCAATATTCCCTTCTCTAAGTATAAATTTAGAAAAAGAAACTTTAGGATAACTAAGGACACATGCATGGGTGAGAGTAGCTAGTCCAGAATCTCTGTGGGTTATACAGTGGTTCATCTTTGTTTTGGACTAATCATAGCGAGTACACAACCTTAAAATATTTGATTATATATAATAAAATAAATAGACAGCATTATTTTCTTAAAAGATAATGATGAACCCCAAGGTTTACTGAAAGTTAATTTTATAAAATTAAGAATCCAATAATAGCACAATACATTACATATGTGAAGAAGTCCCTAGCGGGTGTTATATTAAATCACCTCAGCTATACTTACCAGACCAATAAAAACACTCTGGCCCTTCTTAAATCACACGGCTACAACTTACAACAACAATCAACAATACCTAATAACACTTCTTTAATTCCGTCCACCAATAATAATAATAAACCAAAAACATACACACACTTCTTTAATTCATTTTTTTTCACTTTCCGAGATGAATGAATTTTGTTAACACAAACTAATCATATGATTAGTCCATGTTAACAAAAAATTGTGAGTGTACAATTTAATTTAACTAAGTTTATTTTTTTATTTAATTAAAACTGAGCACCTTGGAAAGTTTGACCAAACTGCCAGTTAGCTGGTGCCACGTTGAAGCTTGTGACGGTTCTACCGTCACTGGCGGTGACTTGAAAAGAGAGGCTCTGTCCATTAAGGTATGAGTTGCTTTGCCAATTTTGCCCCCAGTTCCTTGACATTGTTTGCCAGCCAGTTCTTGACCCTTTGATTGAGACTGCATGGATGTCCCCTGCACCCGCGACGTTTGTGATCAAAACTAGGTTGAAGTATGAATGCCCATTGATGGTGAACCTTATTCCTCCCTTTTTCATACAAGGCACTCTGCCACGTCCAATTTTGAACAAATTTAGAACAAGTTTGATACATTTAATCCTCATCATAAACTAATGCAATCAGGCTAGATATTTTTTTTTCAGTTTAATGTTTACTCATTGCAGGTGTAAAAAATTTATTACGTATTAATTCAATCTAACTAACTTAGATGAAATTTTATAATTTTAAATAGAGAAAGTACAGAAATTTAATTTTTAATTAATTAATATTAACTAATATTAGATTTTTGATTTAAAATTTAAAATTAATAATTTATAATTTAAAATCTAAAATTTAAGATAAACAAAATAATTTTTAAACAAATTAACTAATATTAATTGAAAAAAGTTTATTATTCTGTTTTTTTTTTTTTATATTTTACATGCAATATAGAAATAAATAAATATAATATTTATTTAGTAGAG
>NC_029791.2:19460151-19461517 GCF_000816755.2 Arachis ipaensis | reverse complement strand
TTAGCATGCAGATATCATTTTCTACTTTTTTTTTTGTGACTAGATATCATTTTCTACTTGAATATCAATAAAGTACTCCAATGATTTAGCGACTCGATTAGATTAGGTACCACAATTATTACAAAACAAATGTTCCATTTACTAAATTTGTACCTTTAAAAAGAGTAATACATTAATTCTTTAACGTATGATTTTTTTGTTACTAAATTTGTACCTTCTAAATGCAACAGGCACAATTCCAGCTCTATACTCAGCAATTTGAAGGAATGCAGGTTCAGCCATGTCAAAGTGTTGAAGGGGAGGGTTGCACCATCCACCATTGTTGTTAGCCAAAGCAAAATTTGGGGGACAAAAGTTTGTAGCAGTGACAATAATGGTGGCAGGTTTGCACCATCTTGGATCATCATCACACCTCATCTCATAGCAAGCACCACAGCTCAATCCATTGTTGAACAATGCTGTGCTTAGTGCTGCAGTGTTGGTTCCATATCCTTGGCTATACAAATTTCCATAACCACATGCTCCTCCTGCATAATCATGCACCAATTCCAAAAGGGTGAGTTTAATTTAAAATCCACCATTTGAGGGGGAATACACTAGAGGATACATATTGGTACACATTAATTCTTCATGGAGCATAAACTAGTTTTATTCTTAAAAAAATGATTTACGTGTGATAGAAATATTTGTTATATCGTATTTAATTATATATTTAACATTATAAGTAAGTAACTGATATGGTAATATATCATTAAATATCTATGCAAAAATATTTTAACTCTGCATACAAATTATAAAATTAAGTTTTATTGGCCATCAATAACAATAATGTAGTTATTTTTAAAGAACATTGTGTTTGAGATTTTATATTTTCTATAGTTGAAGATCAGAAAAAAATAATGACTAAGTCTAAACAAAATGTATAAAACTAACACTTTATGTTATTATCATGTTAATATAATCAACACATACACAAAAAATAGCTCTAATAAACTGACCCATTGTGCCGGAAGCATCACCACCACCATAGAAAGTGGCATGTCCACCCTGCCAACTACCACCATAGTCAGCAATGGCACCTTGAAGATTGATACCAATAAGTAAACCAATGAGAGCAACTAGAAGTGTAGTAGTAAAAAGTGCCATTCCAATTTTCTTAGTCCTTTCTGATAAGAGAGAAGAGAGTGTGAAAAGCAGGGGAAGTTGCAAGTTCTGTTTGCTATGTTGTGAGCTTCAATGCAATTGGGGGGACCTCTATTTATAACCAACATTTTTGTCATAATGGTTAATATAACATGCATATTTTATATATAATATTTAAATATTGTAAATGAAAAATAAATAACTCAAAATTCTTTCTTTGGTA
>NC_029791.2:19458995-19459975 GCF_000816755.2 Arachis ipaensis | reverse complement strand
TTGGTAGTATTTTAAAGCTGTATTTGAAATACAAATTCAGAAATAATAACATAAAATTCTATTTAATAACTGAGGTAAATTAAAAAAAAAACTTTTTTTTATTCTTTCAAAAAAAAAAAACAAATAAAGATAAGAGATTGAAATAAAATTTTCTATCTCCATCTCAATTTGAAAACATTCTGCAACAATATTCAGAAGGATTATACTAGGTAATCAATGATTTTTTTGAACAACATGAATAACGGATTCTAAAATTGGTCCAATTCAAGCAAAACACATTACACTTCAAATTACTCACTTAAATCTTAATATTAGAATAAATCTGCACACTAATTAAATTGAACATCTGATATATCCATTGTTCACATTATTTAATATTTTCATGGTATACTTTTCTTATTCAAAATTTCTAACTATTGTATTTAATATATTAAAAAAGAAAATGAAAGTGTGTATTTGGATAAAACGACATACATGTGCAGGTTCTAGTTGTGATTCCCAACCCCTAATCTTGTAGGGCAGGACCATCACATGCAACCCCAACCATCTTCTTCCCAACTTTATAGACCCACTATCATATTCTTTGAACAGCCACTAGTTTAAGAGTTTTTTATTTTTATTTTTTAAATAAATTTCTTTTATTCATGTCTTTCTCCTTTTCACACTTCAAAGCTGTTATTAAATAGATTTAATGGCATAGGTGTCGTTAGGTGGTTCCTAATAGCTGTTTTTGGAGGACCAAAGTGATAAAAGGTTATGACTTATGATTGCTGTTTCAATTGAAATATATGTGGTAATGGTAGGTTCTTACATGATCGTATCTAAGCACATGAAGTAGCATTTGTCTAGCTGGGAAATCAAAAGCAGAAGCAGCTAAGAATTAATTAAGGGAGCATTTTGCTTTGCATATGCTCCCACTTTTAAGCACACAAAAGGAGAGTATATATATGTAGTATCTTAATTAAATCGGTAACGTTAGG
>NC_029791.2:19455685-19458866 GCF_000816755.2 Arachis ipaensis | reverse complement strand
TATTTAAAATTATAGTATTATTCTAATGATAATTAATAAATAAAATAATTTTAACTGTTTAAATAAATTTTTTTATTATTTTTCGAACATTATTCATCTTAAATTTTATGTGGTTCACACTTTGGCACACAGGCATAGAGTACAATGCAACAGCTTACTCATTAACTATTTGGTTCTTAAATATAATTAAAAGTGCTTGTTTAGCTATTTAACGAAAAACAGCCTTGCCTCCAGTCTGTTACAATTAAGGTTATGGGGTCTGAGATAATTTGTGCATGGTTGGGGGTGGGTACATGCCCTAAATTGAACCTTTTTTGTGTGAGGAAAGAGAATCATTGCTAATAATTACTTGACATGCCTCTAGCTACTGAGATTTTATTTTATTTTTTAAGTTAGATTATGTGGAAATTTTGTTGTTGCATATGTCATGATCAGATTATATAGACTGTTCAATATTTGAGATAGAAAAGTCATATATGATGATTTAAATAAATAAAATATTGGAATAGCGATACAATACAACTGATTCTCTTGGAAATCAGACAGACAAGCTGGTATGTGTAAAACAGAAATAGATCAGAAATTTATTCTATAATTGACAACTTTTCATTAAGGAATTATATTCTCACATTTTAATACAAATAAGACTCGAGAAAAGTTTAACCTATATTTTAATTTTAGTTTAATTATTCTGTTGGTTTTTACAGTTTTACCAAATTTTTAATTAGGTTTTTATACTTTTTTTTTTAATTGAGTCCTTATACTGTTTTTAATTTTGTAATTACGTCCTTTTCATGTTAAAAATGTTAAAATTAACATAATATTTTTACCAAAATACATGTGGTCAAAGATTTAATTAAATTTTTAATTATAAATATCTTCAATTTGTGAAGAAATATTCAGTTAATTCTAATATTTTTTACACTAGAAAGGACTTATTAATTACAAAATTAAAGCAGTGTAAGAACCCAATCAAAAAGAAATAAAAGTATAAAGACCTAATTAAAAATTTGATAAAACTATAATAACCAACAAAATAATTAACATACATTCAAATTCAACTATTCATTCTCTCTATTTAAAGAAAAATAAAAAAGTTATTCATTCTCTCTTATTTAAGTATTAAGAGCACTATTCTCATTTTAGGTAGAACAAATTTAAAACTTTAAATTAAATATTTTACGTTCCACAAAATGCTTACAGTAAATTAGTGGTAGAATAATCATCATTTTTAATTAGGACGGTCAAAATGAATCGAGCTTCAATTAACGCACTTTTAGTTCTAAAATAACAGGTGAAAAATAAAATATTTAACGAATTTTATATTGAACGATCGTTAGTCTGAAAAATAAATGTGCTAAATTATTTAACCCGTTTTATTTTTTACTTTTTAATAATCTAATCCAAATATTTTAAGTTTTAACGAAACTGTTATCTCAATTTCAAACCTAATAATTTATTAAGAAGACAAAAATTTGGCTCAGGTTAATATTTTAGCTCAATTTTTTTTAATGAAAAATTATCTATTTAGAAAACAGTTATTTAGACAAAAAAATAAAACATAAAAATAAATAGACTGATCAATTTAGTCAAACAAACTTCTTTTAAATGGACCAAATTTATTTTTAAAACTTAGATATATATACTTGATATACAATTGACTCATTGCATTGGTTTCAATCTATAAAAATTTAAATAAGCAGACTTAATGAATCCAATGAGTCGTTTATCAGTTCTATTTTTTTAACAATAGATACTTTAGTCATGAAAAAGAATACAGAACATTATTCTTATCGTTTAATCATGAGAACGCATGGCACTTGGGTGCTAAATGTCAAGAATTTGTTCGGATAAGAAAATTAAAAAAAAATCTTAAGAAATTAAAAAAATAATCTCGCTTGGGAAAGATGTGAATAACGTGAACAGACGGATCACATTTCAGATCTATTAACCATCCAATTTTACTTTCATCCTAAACTCATCACTTTTACTTAATTTCACTTTGACCTAATTACACCCTTTTTAATCCAAACCCCCTTTTCACCGCAGCCGCCATCCATCACCTAGCTCAGCACGTAGTCCCTCTCGCCCGGGAGAAAGCTCCCAAGCGCCGCCGTCTCTCGCTGTCACCAACTCCGAATGTAGATGAGTCGTTCCGTATTAATAAACATCTCATTTACATGAAGAACAAACATCCTATTCGCATTAAGAACAAACATTCCATTTGCATGAAAAATAAACATCCGCAGCGTAAATGGAGGACGAAATTGGACTGTTTGTAGCAGCACGACAACGCTGGGCTGCGTGCGGCGATTGGGGAGGCATGACGAAGCACAAATGCGTGCAGCAAAAGAACGGTCTTGCATCACAATAATGTCACTTCTTCTCCTATAATTGGCAAGGGCGCATTGCACAGGGTGGGGGGTGCGCGTAGGGATAGATGAGCGGCTGAGGGGGAAACGCGTCGGATTGGGTGGTGGAGAAGGAGGCGCGTCGGAAAGTGGAGAGGAGGGGGAGACACGTTCAGCTGATCGGTGAAGGGAGAGGATCGTCGGGCTGAACGGTAGAGGGGAGGAGCGTCAAGCTTAATGGTGGTGTGAGTGGCAAAGAGAAAGGAGGGTTAAAATAAAATGACAACTTAATGTGACAATGTGTTGAGATAAAAGGAGGTTACATTATCCAATCCTAAAAATTTAAATTCAAAAATAGATTATTTTAATTAATTGAAAATTTTAAAATCAATTGATTTATTAGGTTATTATTTACGTGGTTTAATTTCTATATTGTCTCCTATATTTTTTCTTAAAAAAAATGAAGGATTTGGAGGTGTGGGTTTCCACTTTTCCACTGAGCATATTTCAACAAGTTCATTGTTTTCTCCCTTGTGTGTATTAATTAATTAATCGAAGAAACATAGCATGTAAAAGTAAGAATGAAAAGTATGTGTCTTAGTGTTGCATGTGGGGTGAGGCAGAAATTGTGGATAATTTGGCAAAGACACTTGATCTATATCATGTGCAATGGCCAACAAGTATTGACTCTTGTTCTAACCTCAAATGCTAATAAACCGACAAACAAAGCCGTGTTGTGCTAGCAAACATCGATAACGTGGCATTTTCAAGTCACTCTCGTCTCGTCTCGTCTATTATTCTTTACTCTTGAGTCTTGATAGGTGTATTAA
>NC_029791.2:19455076-19455438 GCF_000816755.2 Arachis ipaensis | reverse complement strand
TAATTTTAATATATAAATAATATTTTTATTATTCTATTTCCCTATTTCTCTTTAATTTTTTCTCTAATTTTAAGTTTGTTTTCTTTTAAAAAGAGAACAACTTATTACACCTTACACCTCTAACTAATATTTTAGTAGTTCTCACTTCTCATGCACGTTAGCCTAGCAAAAGGTTATGAATGTGTACTGCCAATGGAATTAGATGCTAACAAAGGAATTTTTTTAATATGTATAGATAAAAGTTCAATTACTAAATTACTAATTTCTCTGTAATAAAAAATGTTACCATATTTCGGTAATTAATCATATATTTTAGTAAAAAACAGTTATTATTAATTAGTTATCATATAAATAAATGTATC
>NC_029791.2:19449677-19455070 GCF_000816755.2 Arachis ipaensis | reverse complement strand
ACTCAATACTCAATAGTAATGCAGTCAACTAATTTTAAAATTAGCCAATAATTAAAAATAACAATAACAACAATAACAAAGTCTTGTCCCATTAAATGGGGTCGGTTAGATGAATCAAACGACGACATTGTGCTCTGTCATGTATCATGTATACAGAGAAACCGTTTACATGTAGATCTCGTTTGACCACCTCATGGATGATCTTCTTAGATCTTCCTTTGCCTTTCGCCCCTTGTCCATCTTCCATCTCATCCACCCTCCTGACTGGATGTTCTATCGGTCTTCTTCTCACATGTCCAAACCACCTGAGACGCAATTCAACCATCTTTTTCACAATGGGTGCTACTCCAACTCTCTCCTTTATATCTTAGTTCCTTATTTTATCCAATCGCGCGCATATGACCACTCATCCATCTCAACATCTTCATCTCTGCCACACTCAGCTTATGTTCGTGCTCCCCTTTAGCCGCCCAACACTCCGTACCATAAAGCATAGCCGGTCTTATAGCAGTGTGATAGAATTTACCTTTAAGTTTTAAAGGCACTTTTTTGTCGCATATAAAACCAGATGCACTCCGCCATTTTGACCAACCTGCTTGGATCCTATGATTTACATCATGTTCAATCTCTCCATTATCCTGTATGATGCACCCAAGATACTTAAAACTTTTAACTTTTTGTAGGATGTTTTCTCCAATCTTCACCTCTATATTAGGGTTTTTCCTTTCCAGACTGAACTTACATTCCATATATTCCGTCTTGTTATGGCTTATGTGCAGACCATACACTTCTAGAGCTTCTCTCCATAACTCCAACTTCTTATTTAGGCCTTCCCTTGACTCTCCCATAAGGACGATATCATCGGCAAAAAGCATGCACCATGGCATAGGCTCTTGGATGTGCTCTGTGAGTACTTCCAAGACTAATGTGAAAAGGTATGGACCTAAGGATGATCCCTGGTGTAATCCTATACCAATAGAAAATTTTTCTGTCACACCACCTTGAGTCTTCACACTAGTTGTGGCCCCATCATACATGTCTTTAATTGCACGAATATATGCGACCCATACTCTCCTCTTTTCTAAAACCATCCATAAAACCTTCCTTGGTACTCTATCATACTCTTTTTCCAAATCAATAAACACCATATGTAAATCCCTTTTATTACTATGATACCTCTCCATCATCCTTCTTAATAGGTATATCGCTTCAGTGGTAGATCTGCCTGACATAAATCTAATTTGGTTCTCTGTTACTTGTGTCTCTTTTCTCAATCTCCGTTCTATCACCCTTTCCCATAACTTCATGGTATGACTCATAAGCTTGATTCCTCTATAGTTTCCGCAACTTTGTATATCCCCCTTATTCTTGTAGATAGGTACCAAGGTGCTCTTTCTCCACTCATCAGACATCTTCTTTGACCTTAAAATCTTATTAAAAAGCTTGGTGAACCAGTTGATGCCTTTTTCTCCAAGACCCTTCTAAACCTCAATCGGGATATTATCAGGTCCTACTACCCTGCCATTTTTCATCTGCTTTAGAGCCCCTTTTACCTCGAAGTCTCGAAACCTTCGATAGTAGTCAAAGTTTTGATCTTATTCCCTTATGCATAACCGACCAAGACTCGGAAGAGTCTTTTGTACCTCATTAAATAACTCATAGAAATAGCTCTTCCACCTTTCATTAATCTTCTCCTCTTGAGCTAACACATCTCCATCCTTATCCTTTATGCACTTAACCTGATCCAAATCTCTCGTTCTTCTTTCACGGCTCTTTGCGATTCTATATATACCTTTTTCTCCTTCTTTCGTGCCCAAAGACTGGTAGAGACCCTCATATACTCTTGTTCTTGCTTCACTTACAGCCACTTTTGTCTCTTTCTTAGCCGCCTTATATTTTTCCCAGTTATCTGCGTTGCGGCATAAAAACCACTCTTTAAAGCACTCCCTTTTTATCTTTATCTTTTCTTGTACACTCGCATTCCACCACCAGGACTCCTTGTCTCTTGGTCCTATTCCTTTAGATTCACTAAAGCTTTCTTTTACTATTCTTCTAATAACTTCTGCCATCTCTCTCCACATCTCTTCCGCGCTTCCATTCCCATCCCACTTCGCCTCTTCTCCTACTCGTCTTAGGAAGCTTCTTTGTTCCTCACCTTTCATCCGCCACCACCTCGTCCTTGGGTTCTTTGTATGATGTCTTTTCCTCAACTTTTGCTCAACGCGAAAATCCATGACGAGCACCCTATATTGTGTTGTCAAACTCTCTCCCGGGATAATTTTACAATTAATGCAAAATTTTCGGTCGACTCTCCTCAACAAGAAGAAGTCGATTTGAGAGCTTGTCATGCCACTTTTATAGGTTATAAGATGTTCGTCTCTCTTTTTAAAACATGTATTTGCAATGAGAAGATCAAAGATTGAGGAAAAGTCCAAAATAGTTTTACCCTCGGCATTGATCACCCCGAAACTATGGCCTCCGTGAATACTTCCATATCCAGTCACTTTTCTCCCAACATGGCCATTTAAATCTCCTCCTAGGAAAATCTTATCTTTCAAAGGTATGTCTTGAACCAAACTCTCTAGATCCTCCCAAAACCTTATCTTGTGTTGTTCGTCTGAACCCACTTTTGGTGCATAGGCGCTAATCACATGGAAAGCACCTCCCTCCACCACAAGTTTGATAGAAATGATCCGATCTCCCGCCCTCTTGACATCCACTATGTCCTTCTTCCACTGTTTATCCACAATTATTCCAACCCCATTCCTATTCTTCACCTTTACTGTATACCAAAGTTTGAAACCAGAAGTATCCAACTCCCTAGCCTTCGCACCAACCCATTTTGTTTCTTGTAGGCACATAATGTTAATCTTCCTCCTTGTCATGGTGTCCACCACCTCCATGGACTTTCCTGTTAGAGTGCCTATGTTCCATGTCCCAAATCTCAACCTTCTATCGCTCCGACCTTTACCTTTTACTTTGTGAACTAGCTTATTTACCCTCGTCCGTTCACAAAAACGCGAGAATCCTTGCTCATTTAACACTACATCCGGGCACCGATGCAACGGCTTTTGCTCATTTGACACCGTACTCGAGCCATACAGCGCGTTACTTCCGGACAACGACCTAGCTTTAGCGCAATAATGTCTTTGATTCATGTCATGGGGATTCGACTATATTTTTATGTTGGTTGTCGAAGACCTAACACAAATCTCCTCCTTTATCCGGGTTTGGGATCGGCTATGTACCGCAAGTGTAACATAGGCGGAGTTTAGCCAATAATTAAAAAAATAACATAAAAAACATTTGAAATTAAAAATAACAAAAACATATAAACTCAAGTAAAAAAAATATTTGCAAGCAAAAAATATGCAAAATCGATTTAGAATTTAGAAAATAAGATTTAGAATTTATGATTTAAAATTTAGAATTTATGATGGACAATTGACATGGATGGTAGGTGAATGGTGGGTGAAATTGTGGTGTTGAGAAAAAGGAAAAAGAAGTGAGATAAGGTAAAATATTAATTTAAAAAAATATAGTGAGTAAATGAATTCATTTAATTGTGATCCAATAATTAATTATTGGCTAAAATAAACTATTTTGTTAACTCCTAATGGGTTTGGACATAAAATTATGATTAATTTTTTTATGATTGGGAAATAGAGTAAAATTTATTTTTTATTTCTAATATTTTTGTGACATTTCAAAAATACTCATAAATTTTAACTTGTATCAATTTTATTCTTAATATTTTTTTATGTTTTAATTTTATTTTTACCATTAAATTTTTAATAGTCAATCGTTAGTCAACATAGTATTTTTCAATTTTATCCTTTTATCACTCTAATTCCTAAACTCTAACTTTAATCCTCAAACCTTAAAACCCTCCATTTCTAACCATAAATAACTTTAATTCCAAAACCCTAACTTTAATCCCACTACCATTATTAGTCCACTATCTTTATCTCTCCAACCTTACTTTTATTTTTCATGCCTTTTTCTATTGGACTCACTTGTATTCACATCTCACCCTAATTACCATAGTACCTTCACCTTTCACCTTCACCTCTCTGTCCCTACCTCTATTCCATGCATGCCTCTACCACTGGACTCATTATCCTATCCGCAATCCCACCACTACTACCACACCAGCTCTATCCTCACCTTACCATTGCACCTACTTCTACCATCGCACTTCTCTATTGCCATCTTACTTCAATAATAACAACAACAATTAATATTTTAATTAAAAGATATTTATAAAAAGAGAGAGGGAGACATAAATCTTAATCGATGGCCAGAAGGGAGGCAATAGCAATAACAATGGTAGATGTAGAGGAGAAGCAGAGGGAGAAAAGAGGTGGAGGCAGATATGAATCATAATATGAAAGATGGAGATAATGACAATGGCAAAAACAAAGGAGGGCCAAAAGGAAAGGAGATGTGGAGGCAAACACAGATATTGACGGTGCTAAAAAAGCAGAGACGAGCAACTATGCATGGCAGGGAAAGAAGCATAGAGGTAGGGAAGGAGAGAGAGAAAAGTAGGATTGCGCCGATAGTGATGATGGTGGTAGCACACGCAGATGCAAAGTGATGGTGGTGACACACGTTGATGCAAAAAGAAAAAGGTGAAAGAGAGAGAGAGTGAGGTAAATTAGGGTTCATGAATTATTTCAAACTTTCAATAATTGATTATTTTGTTAAAAATATTATAAAAAATATAAATATGAAATAAGAGTATAATTTTGATATACTGACAATATAAAATAATGTTTTACATACTTGTCTAATCACAGCTATCTTTTATGACCATTCACGTAATCAACGTAAGAGATGGTTATTTTGTTCTTTGCTGATATAGCGTTACGTAATTGAATATATGTATAAAATTAAGAAGACATTGCAGGCGCCTAACGACCAACAGAATCTGGCGCCCAGTGCCCAGAGTCAAATTCTGTTATTTCTGTTACAAGAAAGTGAGAGTCAGATGAGAAGTATTTACTTGTTAATGTGTGTGTGTTAGCATACTACTGTTAGAGTTTTCTAAGATTAGAAACACAATGACATTTTCTCAATTTCATTCATCTTCTTCCTAATTCTCTTCTATTAATCTCTTCTATCATTCATTCTGTCATAAACCTCATATGCAGTGGCGGAGCCAAAAATTTTATAAGAAGGGGGCCAAATTAAATATAAAATAAATTAAAATAATATAATAAAAAATTAACAAAATATAATTTATAGTATATAGGTCAAAATTAATAATTATATTATATCAAAATTAATATTCAACTACATACTTTAGGATTTTGATATTTTTAAGTTTGTTCGGTGATATTTCATATAACTAAAATATCAATTTATCATCTGAAATAAATTTAAAACAT
>NC_029791.2:19442196-19449652 GCF_000816755.2 Arachis ipaensis | reverse complement strand
AAAGTTTTTTTTATTATAATAATGAAATAATCAAATAATAATATATTAAAAAAATGGGGGGATCATGGCCACCTTAGGCCCCCTAAAATCCGCCAGTGCTCATATGGTATCTAGAGCCTAGGTTGATCTATGGCTGAAATCATTTGTATTTTCACCACTGCATCAACCGATAACGTTTTTCACTCTATACCCATTCCTAACAAGAAATCCTATCAAACATGGCACCTTCACATAATTAGGACAATTCTCTTGAAGATCATTTGGTACAAGAAAAAGTTCCTCCAAGATTCAGTACAGAAGCAGAAAAGAAAACAGATACAAAATATTCAACATATGAAGAATGACAGATCAAAGATCATTACTTAATGATATGGTTACTCTCATCTATGGATGCTTCAGTAAAAAATCAGATATTGAGATGCAAGTTTACATTTTAAGTTTGGCAAAAGATTTAAAAAATTTTCTCATAAACCTCCAAATTCAAATCAAACAACTTAAATTCAAACTAAAGACTATCAAAAAGGATCCTCAGCTACTAAATATCTTAAGCAAATTCAAGATGTGGTAGATTCTTTGGCCATATTAAGTCATACGTTGATAGTGGAAGAACACATTGATGCAATTTCAAAAGGTTTAACATAAGAGTATGCATTATTTTTGTCATCTGTATTGTCAAAATATGATTCTCTAACACTCTTAGAAGTTAAATATCTCCTTAGTTATGAGGACATGATAGAGAGATTTAAAAGAATTGGACATGCTTTAATCTAGTCAAATTTCACACAAACAAATATTGAAAGAGACTTTGCTAGAGGTCTTTAAGGTAGAAGAGGTAGAGGAGTTAGAAGAGAATTTGTCTGAGGTTGAAGGTTTGGAAATTCTTTCGGTTCCAGACCTCAATGTCAGGTTTGTGGAAGGTTTGGACACTCTGCAATCACATGCTTCACAAATTTAGTCAACAATTTCCAACTCAGTCCAACTCTTCTATAAATTTGGCTAGTTCTTCATCTATGCCAGCTCCACCACCATCCAACTTTCACAACCCAAGATCATTCATGGCCGCTACTTCTAATATCTTTGAAAATTCTTGGTTCCCTGATATAGGAGCATCCCATCACGTCACTCCTGACCAGTCACATTTGCTCACTGCATCAGAATTTTTTTTATGAGATCAAGTCTTGCTAGGTAATAGAACAGGTACCAAAATTACTCATGTAGATCATGGATACTTCATCTCTCTTGATAATAATCAACTTTTTTTTAAGGAACTTGATTCATGCTCCAAAAATGTCTAAATATTTAATCAGTGATTTTGATAAAGATAATCACTATTTTTTTGAATTTCATGCTAACAATTATTTTGTGAAATCTAATGGCACTCATCAAATTCTGCTTCAAGGAGTGCCTAAGAATGGAGTCTATCAATTTTAGTGTGTTGCTGCAGCCACCACTCCATCATCTTATCTTGATCCTGTGAATTTTTCTGATGTTTCTAGTTCTAAAAGCAATGTTCTTAGAATTGTTCTTAGTGTTTTACATAATTCCGATTGTAATCCTCATGAGTCAAATTCTATTTCCTTTAATCCAAGACTCTATGCTGCTAAATATTCTTCTTTCGCCATTTAGCATGATAGATTAGGTCATACTTCATCTAAAATTGTAAACCAAATATTGAGCAATTGTAATATTACTTGCTCATCTACAATAAATGGGACTTTTTTGTGCAAATTTCGCTGTATGAAAAAAATGCATGAACTACCTTATGTAAGAGATAACTTTCAATTTTATAAACCTTTTGATATGATCTATACTGATGTATGAGGTCCCTCACCAGTTCTATCATTTCATGGATTCACTTACTATGTTTTTTTCTAGATGTCTTTACTAGATATACATCTATTTTTTTTGCTACATTCAAAATCACAGGTAATGCAGGCTTTTGTTCAGTTTAAATAGCAAATTGAGACCTTTACTCGTCTTAAAACCAAAGCTTTACAGTCTGATCATGATAGAAAATATCTCTCTCATCAATTTATAAATTTTTTACATCAACATGGTATTACACACAGGTTTTCTTGTCCATATTCACATCAACAAAACAGAAGAGTTGAAAGAAAACATAAACATATTATTGAAATAGGTTTATCTATGTTAGCTAGAGCATTCATCCCTCATGTACATTGGAATGGTGCTTTTTCTTTTCAGATACTTATCTTATAAATAAACTTTCCTTTTCCAACACTCAACATAAATCCCCTTATGAACTTTTGCGTAACAAAGACCCTGATTATTCTTTTTTAAAGATGTTTGACTGTAATGGTTTTTCTTATTTGAAATCATACAATGACAATAAATTTTCTTTCAAATCTGATCTTACTATTTTTATTGGATATACACTTAATCACAAGGGATATAAGTGTTTAACCAAGTCTGAAAAAATTATTATCACCAGAAATTTCTTATTTGATGAAATAAATTTTCATATTCTGAATTATTTGAAACTATATCTCCTACACATGTTAAATCACAATTTCCTCATATGCATTTATCTATTCATGTTATTACTCCTCCTTCTTCCATTACTAATCATGTCCCTACTATTATTACTGACTCTCCTTCAATTTCTTTATATATTACTGGACCTATATCTACTACAACTCCAAATACTTCATCCACTACACAATCTTCTCTCTCTGCTATTTCACCTTCATCTTCCATTGGCTCCCAACACCCTCCGTCAACCTCCATTTCTATTTCAGTAATTGAGATTTAGTTATCTCTTTCACAACCCACATTAGCAACTAATAATACTCATCCTATAATTATCAGATCAAAATCTAGTTCCTCTAAACCCAGAGCTTTTCACTCTTCCATCACCTCTACTCTTAATCCATATTTCTTTTTAAAACCATTTCTTCTTCTGTTAAGAAAGCCATTCAATTGCCTCATTGAAAAGATGCTATTACTGCTGAATTAGAGACATTGCATAGAACACGGACATAAATCTTCGTTCATCCACCACCAAACAACACTATTTTTAGCTCAAAGTGGGTGTATGCTATCAAGAGATCTCCATCTAGTGAGGTAAAAAGGTATAAGGCTGATGCGTGAGCATCTTGTCTATCTTTTCTTAGTGAATTTGCATCTAATTTGTTGAGTTTAATTAATAATTAATTATATTTTAGCCACTATGGATGCTATTTTGAGTTTTGTGCAATACTGTTTATTTTAGGTAGCATTTGGCGGAATTTGATGGAGTTTCTGCAGAGAAAGAGAAGAAGCCAAGGAGATGACCAGCGAATACCGACGCGGACGCATGGCTCACGCAACTGCGCGGAATGGAGGAAATCGCAATGACGCGATCGCGTGCCTGACGCGATCGCGTGGACTGGAATCTGCACAAATGACGCGAACGCGTGGACGACGCGGACGCGTCACATGAGCGATCTGCAGAATTGATAGAAAACGCTGCGGTCAATTTCTGGGCTATTTTAACTCAGTTTTCAGCCCAGAAAACACAGATTAAAAGCTGCAGAATGGATAGAACAAGTGGTCCCACTCATCAACTGAAAATCTGTTAATTAATTCAAATTTAAATTTAAATCTTAAATTAGGAAAGGATATTATTTTAATTTTTAGTTTTAGATATTAGATTAAAAATTTATTAGGATTAGTTATAAAAGGAGGAAGCTTTCCTTCCTTTGTAGAGGTCCTGGGAGAGGATCCCATTCCATCCCAATTTACAATCCTTATTTTTTCTTTTCCATGAGCAACTAATCCTCCATTGTTAAGGTTAGGAGCTCTGTCTATTGTATAGATTGATAATATTATTTTTCTATTTTAATTCATGTTTTGATTTATATTTCAATAATTATTTTTATTCTTTATTTTATGAATTTGGGTGGAACGGAAGTATGACCCATGTTCTATTTGAGTTCTTGTAAAACTTGGAAAAGCTCTTTACTTGAACAATAGCTTGAAAACATATTATCCTGAATTTTTAATTGTTTGGACTTAACGGGATACGTGACATATAATCCCCTTATTTTTGGATAATTAGGATTCTTGTGGCATATAAACTGGAATTTGATCATCACCCTCTAATTGGAATCAATTGACCAAGGAATTGGCAGTTGACGAATTTTAGAGGAGACTAGGAAGGTCTAAGGAATTAGGGTCTAGTCACAAATAGTTTGCCATGAATTAAATAGTGCATGATTAAAATAGTTAATAAAAAAAGTCAATCAGGAAAATAGATAACTCTGAAGCCTTAACTATTTCCTCATATATATTTCACAGCTCATTTACTGCTTGCTTTAAAAAATTCTTAATTACTTTTTAATGCTTTTGAACTTCCAAACGCTATTTTTTGTTTGTCTAACTAAGCCTATCAAATACCATTGTTGCTTAATCCATCAATCTTCGTGGGATCGACCCTTACTCACGTAAGGTATTACTTGGTACGACCCGGTGCACTTGCCGGTTAGTAAGTGTGGTTGAAAATACCGCACCAAAGGCTAGGTTGGTAGCATTAGTTAATCATCATGTGAAAATGGTAGATTTCACTTAGGTATTTAGTCTTGTAATCAAATCTTCTATAATTCGAGTTATCTTGACCATTATAATCTTTTCAAATTGGCAAATTCAATAATATAATTTTAGCAATTTATTTTTAAATAGAAAATTAAATGAAATAGTTTACATAACTCAACCTCCAGGATTTGTTTGTAATGAATCTTCACAAGTTTTCAAATTTCAAAAAGCAATCTATGGCCTCAAATAGGCTCCTCAAACTTGATATGTCACTTTAGCATCTACCCTCTCTCAATTTACGTTTAAAAATACCAGGTCTAATCTCTCATTATTTTTAAGAACTACAAATTGTTCTATCTATATATTAGTGTATGTTGATGACATTCTTGTTATAGAGAGTGATTCTTTCACCATACAATCTTTAATATCTCAATTATACAACATTTTTACTCTAGAGCATTTTGGTACTTTAATTATTTTTTAGGTATAAAGACTTTTAAATTCAATTATAGAGCTTATCATCTTTGTCAACAAAATACATTAAAGATATTTTTTTTCGAGCTGGTATGCAAGCGGCAAAAACCAGTTCCCACTCCCATGTCTCCACTGAGAAACTCTCTCAATATGGTGCTGAATCTTTTCATGATCCTACTCACTATAGATCAATTGTTGGTGTTTTATAATATTGTACACTTACCTGATCAGAAATTTATTTTGCTATCAATAAAGTTAATCAATTTATGCATAATTTTTTGGTCTCCCATTGGAAGTATGTGAAACAAATACTTCGATACCTTGTAGGTACTATAGATCAAGGAATTATTTTTCATCCAACTACTGACTTTAGAATTTTTTTTTTGCAGATGCGGATTGGGAGTCAGATGTAGAAGATAAGCGTTCTATATTAGATTACTGTGTGTATTTTAGAAACAATTTGGTTGTTTGGTCTAGTAAAAAATAGCATTCCGTTAGCTGTTCAAGTGCAGAAGCAGAATTTCGAAGCATAGCAGATGCATCTTTTGAAATTATATGGCTTGAAAATCTTCTTCATGAGCCTCAAATTCCTCTTACTGCCACTCCAATTATTTACTATGGTAATGCTAGTGCAGTCTAGATTTCTGCCAATCCAATCTTGCATTATCACACAAAACACTTTGAACTTAATCTTCATTTTGTGAGGGGCAAAGTTATTCAAAAGAAACTTCATGTTATGCATATTTTGGGACAAGATCAGGTGGTAGATATTTATACCGAACCTCTGTCTTCTATGACATTTGATAGGTTCAAACACAAACTCAAGATCACTCCAAGAGCACCCTTAAATTTGAGGGGGATGAGAAGACAAGGCGCGCCTGCCTGCGAACCGGCGCCTAGTGCCCAACAAAATATGGCGTCCAGTGCCCAACGTCAACCGGCACTTAGCGCCCAAAGTCAAATTCTATTATTTCTATTACAAGAGAGGGAAAGTCAGTTGGAAGGTAATTACTTGTTAATGTATATATATAGCAGTAGTGTCCTTCACAATGGGAGGCACAAGTGTTAGCATATATACTATTGTTAGAGTTTTTTGAGATGAGAAACACAATGATATTCTCTCAATTTCATTCATTTTTTTTGTAATTCTTTTCTGTTCATCTCTTCCATCATTCATTCTGTCATAAACGTTATATATATTGATAGTATACAACAACAACAACAACAACAACAACAACAACAACAACAACAATAACATGTCAGCTACATGGATTAAACGATGCCATTGAGTTCTATCATGTATTATGTCTACAAAGACTGTTTATATGTAGATTTCGTTTGACCACCTCATGGATGATCTTTCTAGGTCTTCCTCTGCCTTTCATCCCTTATCCATCTTCCATCTCATCCATCTTCCTGACTGGGTGCTTTGTCGGTCTTCTTCTCACATGTCCAAACCACTTGAGATGCGATTCTACCATCTTTTCCACAATAAGTGCTACTCTAGCTAATTCTCTCTCTCTCATATCTTCATTCCTTATTCTATCCAATCGCATATGACCACTCATCAATCTCAACATTTTCATCTCTACCACACTTAACTTATGTTTGTTCTCCCCTTTGGGGGTAGGGTGTTTGTGGTGGCTGAATAATTTGTTACGGTTTACTGAATGGAGCAGCAGCGACAGTATTTACGAGCTTGCATTAAAATCTAACTGTTAATAAGAGTTGAGAGAGACGTGCGTAAATGTTGATTGTGGTCTTTGTGTTGTCTTGAGGAGAGGGCTGGGCTCCAATGATGCTCGGAGATTGTTACTACTTATTACTTGTGAATTCTGATTCATTCATATGATTTTGTTGGTTATGTGAGAAATTGAGCCCACATACGACACTTATACATGCATGGTCTGCTTGCAATTTGCAAAATCAGATGAGATGCCATACCCTACCATGTTATAGCCACATGTGTCATGGCTTAGGCGGCAGCCTCCTTATCCATCAAATCATATAAAATTATTACTTTTCTTTCTATCACAGGATCAATCATGCATGCATGTTCCACGCTTTTTGTTTTTCTCAATTCCGTTACCATGATTGTGCAATTGGGCATGCACTTGAGACTTTCATTCAGCAGATAGAATAATCCTCTCTTAACTATGCTTTCTTGATAATACATATCTTATCTTCTTCCATTATATAAAAAGAATACCAAAAAGTTTGATGTAGAAAATTCTTTTTCTAAAACTCTTTTTATTATATATAATGTATTAAAAAAAATACTTTTATTATTTTAAAGATTCGAACGCAAAAGTTTTCAAATAGAATATTAAATATTTATAGTTATTATTTTAACTAATTTTATATTTGTCATTATTATATATATTTAATTTATAAAATATGAAGTATTTAATATGATTCTTTTAACCTCTTACTTATGCTTTAGTATCTA
>NC_029791.2:19428007-19442187 GCF_000816755.2 Arachis ipaensis | reverse complement strand
AACATAAAAAAAGTAAATTATAATAGACACATTTATGCTTATATTAAGCTATTAATAATAAATAAATAAAATTTCTGTCTTGTGTATGTTTGCAACTTCTAAGAATCCAACACTTTGTCTCTTCTTGAATGAAAAATGTATTTTTTGAAGGATTGTATTTTGTCGTTGTTCTGATACATTTTACACAACAATTGCGCATTATTATAAGCCACCAACCATACCCAAATGAAATATAATTAACATATGATGAGTGATATCGCTAAAAACAAATGAATAAATAAATAAATAAACAAATAAAATTAGCAATAATTTTATAAACTGTCGCAAATAAACCGCCGCTATTTGGAAGAATTCTTGTAGTATATGGATATACACTTTTAGATATATGCATACTATTATTGTAAATATTAGTTAGAGTAGATATGAACAATTTTATGACGATAGGCCAGGAACAAAGGGTTTTCCATTTGAAAAGATATGTCTCTTCTCTTATAAACTGAATTAGTTAATTATATATATAAAGGAACAAAAGCAATAAATAAACAAAAGAAAAATTAAAGATTGAAAAGAAATGCTAGGACCATAACAAAGGGATCATGCAACATCCTACCTCGATATATTTATTAAAGTAGAAATACAAGTAGACATATGCTAGTTTTGTTACGACTATATGCTGTTGGTTTAGGGATCATTGAAAACTTCCCTTCACAAGGGATTGTCCCAAGATTGGTCCCATATTGTTGTAGCAAAATTGAGAACTTTTAATTAATTTATGTGCAAAACATACCATCTTATAGCTAGGATGGACAAGTTCATAGGCCACTAATAAATAAAATGAAACCTACTTGAAGTTAACTACTGCTCTAAGGGATTAGATCAGAGGGTTTCATCTATCTCATTATTATTATTGAACAAATTCAAGTACTTTCCTTTATATATTATAGTTTATAGTTATTTATTTTCTAGCTATATCTATGCTTAAGAATTTTTCTATAAACGTATAACGTGGAAGAAAAATCAATTATTATCAACCCATTTTATTACATGCAACAATTAAGATAAAATAATTATTAATATATTCCTCCCTTATATATCTGATTTTTAAGGAATACTACTTTTCCCAAAGTACTTTACTACTTTTATTTAAAATGGTTATCACTAAAAGATTAACTAATTAGTTCAATATAATACACGTGTTTTATTAGAGAATCCTGCCTTAATTATTCCATAATAATGGGAAAATGTATCTCATAAAATTTTTTTGAAGAATTAGCAATTTGGCTAATATTACCCAATAATTTAACACATTTAGTTTAACAGTTTAATATTATTTTCTTAGTTAATATTTTTAAATATTATTAATTAATTATTAAACAAAAACAATAATTTGCATTATGGCCAATAGCATTGTTCAATATATTATTGTATACGTAATTCATTTTAGTTAATAAATTTAGTTAAAAAATAAAAGTTGTATTCAGGTGCTCTAATATGATAAAATTGAATCCAATCAATATAAGTCATCTGTATAATAGCATTGTGAATCTAAAATCAATTCTTATACTTAGTCTCTACAATGAGTTTGAAAAACTCCAAATTAAATTGATGATGATCAAACATTATTAAAATAATTAATTACAAAATTATTAATTTGATCTTTAATTAACATTTGTTAATTAATAATTTTGTTGTGCAGATTTTGTCTTAGGCCGAAAAAATATTAGCAAACCCAATGTGAATTCAACATTCAACCTTGATGCAAAAGTGTTTTGATTATGGTGGCTGAAACAATATTTTGTTAATTAGGCCAAAATAAATGCAAACAAGCCCAAAATAACATTTTAGTGCAAGACCAACTAGCTTGGTTCGAATTGAAATTGAAAGGAAAGGGGTAGTGCTTGTTTCAGTTACCTCATCCTCACTTGTGATGGAATTCAAATTTTATGAATTAGCTTTAAATGCCTTGGTAAATGGAAAGAGAAAATCTGAAATTGATTTGATGGCATTTAATGAAGCTATGCACGTTGCAAGGCAAAAGCATAGGAAGTTGGTTTTTTTAATTGATTATAATTGATAACACTCATTACTTCCAAAACTTTTCTTTTCTCTATTCTCTCTTCTCTCTCTTCACTTTCGGTCACTTCACAGGAAATATGAAAAAAACCACAAACTATCAGAAGAAGGTAGATGAAGCTAGGCTCAAGCATGAAGCCATTATGATGATGGCATCAAGAAAAAGAAGATCCAAGGCTTGGAGTGGCTGATATCTTTGCCACTTATGGTAAGAAGTGGTGAGCAAGCCTCAAGCTCTCCATACCCGAAAATGGTGAAGATCCAATTCGGTCAGAGGAAGAAGATCCCTTGGAAGCATGGCTCGTCTCTACCTTTGCTCAACCACTACAGAAGGTAGCTACTGTAGCTACGTGGAGGATGAGGCAGAGGATAAGAGCAGGAGGAGCTGTCAAGCATCAAGAACTCATCAAGGGCTAGGAATCCTTCTTGTGGAGCAAGCCAAGATGGAAGGTCCGGATTGATGAAGCTTGGTGAGAAGGGATGACACAGAGGTAATTGCATGTTGGGTTTTACATTCGGTTTCCTCTCCTCTCTCTCTGGCCGAACCGGTTTTTGCATGAAGAAGAAGAAGTTAGCTCGGTTCATCAGTTTCAACCTTGGAGGCTTCCCCTTCTATAAATAAGGGAGAACAGCCAGGGCTTGAAGCAAGGAGAAAAGAGTGAAAGCACAGAGTTCTCATAGCTACCCAAGCTAACAGAAGTTCTTCTCCTTCAATGTTTTCTATTTTGTATTTTCCTGTTTAGTTTTGTCTGTCTTGAGTCTCATGGAGAAAGGCAAACAGTGAGGTTTGTATGAAAAAGCCATGGAGCGAAAAAAGGCAGAGTATACAAAATTAAAAGAAAAAGCCATAAATGTCCTTAGAGGTCCTTTGTACATCTGTGTTGTGTTTCATGATTCTGTGGGAATCCCCTTGCAAGTTGGGTTAGCACTTAGCAGTTGAAAACTTGGTAGGTGACCAAGTCAAGTTCAGGATTGGGATTAGATTCTGGACTTGTCCCGGAT
Organism: Arachis ipaensis; assembly: GCF_000816755.2. NCBI lineage: Eukaryota > Viridiplantae > Streptophyta > Magnoliopsida > Fabales > Fabaceae > Arachis > Arachis ipaensis. The sequence continues at coordinate 19,439,112 of NC_029791.2, read as the reverse complement.
AGTAAGAGTAGTTCCTAGGGAGAATTGGTGTATGTAATCATGATGATTATAGTGAAATTCTATCATTGTTGTGATGGAGATTGGATGTAGGCTACATTGCACTTGGCAGCTGAACCAGGATACTTCGTGGTGTGATTTTCTCTCTCTCTTCTACTCCATTTCTGTTTCTGCTGCATAGGAGATAAAACTGAAAAATATCTCTTGCCTGGTTACGAGATAAAAAGAAAAAGTCTCGTGACTAGGTGTGAGACAAAAAGAAAAAAGTTTCCAGAAGTTATTTCAAAGGCCAGCAAGTGTTAATAAGCAAAAAGAGGGCTAAGATTCAACCCCCCTTTCTCTTAGCCACTAATAACCATCACTCTACTATTATTTATAGATACATAACAGAATAGGAAGGAAAATGTAACTACCTAACTAACTCACTTGATAGTTCAACTTTAGTAACAACTCATACGCATACTCTAACTAACTTTACTATTCTTACTTATACTATCTTTGCTTATATTCCTTCTTGACCCCATCTTCCTAGTTCTTTATCTTTCTTTAGAAGTGACTTCTTTTCATGACCCTAACTTTTTAAGTCTGCAGTTTCTTCCTTAACACTTCTTTCTTCTTCAACATTATCCTATTCATTTAGCATTAAAAATGGTGAGCCTATTGAGTCTAGAATTTGGAGCTTTTCTCTGAGTTGTAGAAATGCTGCTGAAGGGAGAATTTTGGTGAAGTGTCTACCATTTATGCTGAACCAGGAACATATCTTATTTGAATCACCTTGTTTGTCACATAATTTCTCACAAAACGAAGGTTAATCTTAAAATGCTTGATTTTGGAATGTAGGATTGAAGCTAGCAACATTGCACTCAAGTTGTCACAATAGATCAAGGGTGTTGCTTCAATATTATATTTTCAACTCACCCATTAAACCTTTAATTTAAATCAACTCGGCTACTAAGTCAGCTAAAGCTCTATACTCAGCCTCTGTACTAGACTTTGCCACTTTTCCTTGTTTCTTAGAATACTAAAACACCATATTTTGTCCAACAAACACACAAAATCTCCCAGTTGATTTTCTATCATCTGAATTATTTGCCTATTCAAAATCATAGTATGCTGTTATATGTTCAAAGAAGGATATTTGGCTATTTTCAAACCAAAAGTTGCTATTCCACTCATAAATCTCAAACATTCGCTGAACCATTTTTTAATGAGCAACTAAAGGCATTTGCATAAATTGAGCTACCTTGTGCATACTATAGGTTAATTCAGGCCTAATTATTATCAAGTACTGTAAACTATCTACAACAGACTTGTAAAGATGAGGATCTTCAAATTCAGCACCTCCTGTAGCTTGTAGCTTTGCTATGGAAGGCAAAGGTGTATGACAAGGTTTACAATCAACCATACCAGCTTTAAGCAACAAGTCCCGGATATATTTCCCTTGAGTCAGTAGCAATCCATCATTACAAGTTTTAGCGACTTGTATTCCAATAAAATAGTGCAATTCACCTGTAATTCCTTTACTACCAAAATGTCACGCTTCTGACTGCGCCACTCTGACAGTGAAGAGTATTACGACGGTTTTCATACTTAATATTAAAATAGGAGTCTTTGTAAAACTCAAAATCGTATAAACTATTCTTTTAAAAACTGAAAATAATTTTGTTTGAAAAACGCACTGTACGGTAGCTCGGGTACTGGACGGTTCGGAGAGGTCCTCAGGTGGATAAGGTGGGGTGTCGCCTGACTCTGGGTTGCAGGGGTGAAGCTGGAGTAGCCGACGTCCCGGGCTCTTTGAGTGAAGAGGGGGTGTCACCTGCAAAGACACTCCGACGCTCTAGTCAGTCAGGTGTGTAGGCGAAAAATGAGAAAAAGTGATGTATGTGACATACCTTGGGGGAGGGGTAGGACCCTCCCCTTATATACCTTGTCAGAGAAGTCGGCCCCATAGGAGAAGGCCTCCTTCCAGAAAGTTTCCTTCTCCCCAGCTGTTATGCAACTAGCAAGGAGGGCGTGTGGCCGGGTCGCCAGACAAGCGGGTATGATGACCCGCCCAAACGGGTCGGTAGGTCTCCGGGCTGGGTCGGTTTCCATGCCTAGCTGGGCTGGACCGTAACAGTGCCCCCAACGCTTCAATCATTATTCTTGATCACTTTTCATATCTTCATCATCATTAAAGGTTTGAAGGTCAAGATTCAAACTTAAAAATCAAAAGAGGTAGAAATTAATAAATTAATTAGTATTATGTAAAAAATTAACATAAATAAATATTAAGTAATAAAGGAAACAGAAAAAAACATTAAAATAGAGAAAAAGGGAAATATATTAAGGTGAAATACAACCTGCTCCTGGTATTCCTTTGCATATTGCTTTGCCCTCCTGTAAATGAGCTTGCGGCTCTCAACTCTCCTTCTTTGTAACATTAAACTCCTCCTTTTTCTTCAAGGCCCATTCCTCCTCCCTCTTCTGCTTCTTAAGCACAGACTCGGGAACAATTGCTTTCACCTCCTCACCCATCTTTGCCATTCATTCAAAATAAAAATCTCAGTTATAATTAACATCCAACAAAGAATTCATTAGTTTCAATTATTATACTGACACATTTCAGCTCCAACTCAAAAGCTAAATGTTCAGTGTTTCAAATAAGAAAACTACATGCTCTCTTAAACAATAAAAAATAGGTCATTCTAATATTTTTTAACAATGAAAATCCATTTACATCAAATTCATACTAAGAACAGAGAACTTTTAATGTTTTTTTAACAATGATAATCCAATTTTCCACACAACATGCTAAATACAAGCTAATCAGATCACGAGATATAATAGGAATAATACGGACAAATCAAATGAGCGACAGAAAAGAAATGAAGCCGAAGGAAGGAATGAAAATCAACACAATTGAATGAGAAAAATAATGAACAAGACATAATCATAAAAATAATACACAGAATTAAATTAAAAAAATGGGAGTTTGATCAGGAAAGCATTGTAGGAATCTTTTAGGAGTGTAGTTTCAAGTAATATTTCTTATGAAAATGAAAAAAAAAAGCTTTAGCACCATATGTCTTGCCCTATTCATTTATAACTGAAAAGCAACATAATCCATAACTGCATGTTGCATCCAAAAGGAAAATTGTTGCAGATGAAATGAATAAAAAAAAATCAGATTTACAGTTTTATAGATTTAAAACATCAACAACACAAAATAAAAAATCAGATTCACAGATTTAAAACATCAACAACACAAAATCAGAATTCAAAACATCAACAATTAACATCACAAAATCAACCATCAACACCACAAAATCAGATTATCAACTATCAACAACAATCATAAATAATATTATGAGTCTAGTTTAACTATTTTAACATAAAAAATAAATCATAAAAATTAACTTAAAAAAAACTGAAGAAGAGAGTCGGAGAGGAGTGCTTACCAGTTAGCAGAAAGACGATGAGGGAGAGGCGAGCAGAGACCAGAGATCGCAGACTGGAAGGGCGAGCCGGCGAGGACAGTGACGGTGAGAATAGTGACGCTGAGGAGAAAAGTGGGAGCGACGCCGATGTGAGCTCGATGAGGGACAGCGACAAGGTGACCGATGGTGGCTGTGACGACGCCGGCTGGCTGCAGTGACGGGCGAGATTTGACGGTGACTGACTGGTTGTCTGGTGCAGCTGAGCAGAGGCGGTCGGCCTTGGAGAAGAGCTGAAAAGGGCGGCGTCCTTGGAGAAGAGATGAAGTCTGCAGAGGTGTGAGTTGAGGGTTGGGATTTGGGAACTAAAGGTAAGTGGCGGTGGGTGAGATATGAAGACTGAACCCTAATCCAAAAAATTATGTATTTATATATGTGCACACCGGGGCGGGTAGGGGCGGGTTTATCCTGAACCCGACCCCTCTCTGCCACGTTCAACTACCCACCCCGATATAAACCGCCCCGCGGGTTCGGGTTCTACTGCCACCCCTAGTGAGCGCCGTTGGTGGCGCGTTATGTTTTCTCTCGTGCGTTGTTGCTAGGTCGGCCGCTCGTGGAGAGGACGTGCCTCTTGCGTGCGTGTCTGTTTGTTGCTGGAGATAACCTTTTGTCGCCTCGTTCTTCGCATCAAGCATTTAATGCTCATAATGGGTTATTTCAAAATCCTGCGTGCAAAGACTGTTTTGCCCTTTGCCTTTCGCGCTTCTTGAGTCAGTTTCCTAATCCCCCAGTCAGTTTTGTATTTCGCTTCCACTTCATTTCCTTGTTCTTTCTACTTCCACCTTCTTCCCTCTCGAATCTCCTGCTGCTATTTCTGTGCCCTTGTGCATTCGCCCCTTCTTGCCTCCTTTCGAATCTCTGCAACTATCCTGGTAAGCGCTCATTTCTCACTCTTTGTTTCATGTTTGTTTTATCTTCATTGTCTATGCTCTGTATGCATGCAATTTTTCTGATTTGACTTGTATGTTGAATGACATTGGTGTTAGGTAGGTGCATTAGGGGGGTTACCACTCCAGGGCATTTGTATTTAGGCATTTACTTAGGATTGGCTTCGGTCGTGCTTGGTTGCAGTTGTTGAGTAGGCTAAATGTAGTTTCTGGACCTTTTTCGAACTCCCGACCTCGTAGACTAACCGAGTGGTGCCCCCACTGTAGGTATGCCTCGTCACGTTTCGCAATCTTCCTCCTCAAGCACGGGTTACGACCGATATGCTTGGGTAACCTCCGACGTAAAGGACTCCCCGAACCAAATGGGTGAGGAGGAGCTGACCGAGTTCCGTCAAGCCGAGTACTTGTGCGGCGGGACCGAAGAGGAGTCTAACTATGATGTTTTCGTCCCCGTTCCTAGTGAACGGTTATATGAACTCAACCTCCACTCCCCCCGAGTTGCCGACTGGATCTGGTTCTACAAGGCAATGTTTACCCAACTGGGGGTTCGTATTCCTTTCTCTTCTTTTCAAATGGCGCTCCTTAATCGAGTCTCCGTGGCGCCGTCGCAGTTGCATCCGAACAGTTGGGCTTCCATCCGCTGTTTCGAGATGGTGTGTGAATATTTAGAGCTGCCAGTGTCCGTCGACGTTTTTCTTTATCTCTTCAACCTTACGAATCCTTCCAAAGAAGGGAAAGTGAGGGAAGGGTTCATGTCCTTCCGATCTGCCCAAGGTCAGAGGATTTTTGGCTTGTTTTAGGACTCTTACCATGGGTTCAAGAACAAGTACTTCAAGGTACACCCAGTCAAAGGTCACCATCCCTTCTGGCTGTCGTTAGAGGGGCAGCGCCTCATCCCGACGTATTGGAGTTTCGGGGCGGGGTCCAATACCTTTATAAAAGTAACTTACAAAAGAATGTCCTCTGTGGACAAAAAGATTGCCGATGTGTTGTTGGCTGTTTTTGGAAAAAATCATGTGAACCCTCATCTCCTTATGGGTGACCGGGAGGTCGCTAGAAATTATATTTGTGAGTAGTTTTAACTTGCATTTCTTGTGCTACTATTGCTTTGATCTGTTATGCCGACTTCACAACTAACCTGTTTCACTATTTTGCTGTAGTGGGAATGTCTGCCGAGGTGACGGGCCTTGAGAATTTATATAACACCTTTCTGGCCGGCGACAGTGATGAGGAAACGGCCGATGAGAAATAGGAGGCTCCACCTGAAAATGACGAGAAGCAAGCGGTGTTCCTCCCCGTGATGTCGGACCAAAATGCTGATGAGGTGCATGCCTCTCCCGTTCATGGCGAGCCGGTTGGTCCTGGCGAGGGCTCGACCTCCAACCCTCAATTCGAGGAGGATAATGTGAAGATTATCCACAACCCAAAGAGGAGGAAGCCGTCCTCCAGTCCTGAAGGAGCCCTCACTGTGATGGAGAGGAATTTTGATGCCGGGAACTTTATAGACACGCAGCTGCTTCCTGGCACAGAGGAATATTTCCATGGCTCGGATCTTCCTGGGCAGGTGAGGTGGATGTATCGTTCTCTTCTTCGTGGCGCCACCATAGCCAGGAAGGCCAAGTTTGAGCTGTCAGGAATGCAGTTGGTGTAGAGGAAGCTCAAGTCCTCTGTCAAGGCCAACAATCAATTTAAAGTGCAAGTTGAAACACTTCGGGAGCACCTGTCCAAAGAAGATGAGAAGCTCAAAGCTGCCGAGGAGAAGGCCACAGTCACTGAGGAAAAATTGAAGACTTCTGATGCAGCTGTTTCCCGGCTGACCGAGCGGGAGCTGACTCTGGAGAGCCAGCTCAACGCTGCTCAGGGTCGGGTCGTTGCTTTGGAAAAGGAACTCGACGAGGCCGCCTCATTGGCCAAGACTGCTGAATCCGAAGCTGAAGAATATAAAAAGAAGTACAAAGAGACCATAAAACAAGAGAAGAACACCATCTTGATGACCGAAGAGGACCTTAAATCCCAAGTGAAGCTCGTGGCTCCTGACTTCGACACGTCGGCAATCGGTGTTTTCAAAACAATCAAGGACGGCAAGATTGTCGATATGCCGAAAAAGTGATCTCTGTACTCGTATGAATCTTGTAATTTTTTGTTTCTGTAGACGTTGTCGCGTAGTTTGGTAAACTTTGCTGTTGTGCATGTTGGATCTTGCAACTTTGAACTGCTATAGTAGTCGCCTGGTCGGCTTATGATTATTGCTTTTCCTCGCTTACTTGGTTATGCGTTTTCGTTCTACTTTATTACCGTTTTGTTGGTATTGGCTTGTCGCTTGCGTTTGTTTACCGTTACGTTGGTAATTTGACGAAGCCAAGTCGTGGCTTCACTATCGCTGTAGCCGTTTGTTATGGCGTTAACTTAGTTGGTTTCCGGGGTGATCAGTCCTGGGGTACCGTGTCGTTGCCTCGTTTAGCATTATCGTAAGAAATTTGTTGTCGTGGGATGTATAAATGGGGAAAAGTAAATTTAACAAGTGAATATTAACAAGTGAACATTAATCGGCAAGTGAACAAGTCTATTGCAATGATAGGTATTTAACAGAAGTAAATTATTTGGTGATAAAGCGAGAAACACGAGTCTTACTGAGCTGGTCAGGTCACCTATTCAGCGTGTTTGGACTAAGAATAAAATCTTCTTAAGTTACCCGCGTTCCACGTTCCGGGACTTCCTTGCCATTGAGTCTTTCCAATTTATAGGCGCCCTTACCAATCACCTATTTGACCCTGTAAGGGCCTTCCCAGTTAGCTGTTAGCTTACCTTCTCCTTGAGTCGGCATCCCGATGTCGTTGCGTCACAGGACCAGGTCATTTTGTTCGAATTCTCTCCTGAGTACTTTGGTGTTGTAGCGTAGTGCCATTCTTTGCTTCAACGCTGCTTCTGACAAATGGACTATTTCTCTAGCCTCGTCTACTAGGTCTTTCTCTACAGCTTCCTCTACTCCTTCCAGAAGCAACCGTGGGCTCGGCTCGCCGACCTCTACGGGTATTAGAGCATCCACCCCGTATGTCAGGCGGAATGGGATTTTTCCTGTGGACGACTGCTGGGTTGTGCGGTAGGACCAGAGGACGGAGGCGAGTTCATCGGCCCATGCTCCCTTTTTCTTATCAAGCCGCTTTTTGAGGCCTAACAAGATGACCTTATTCGCAGCTTCAACTTGGCCGTTCGTCTGGGGATGTTCCACAGATGAGAACTTTTGCTTTATGCCCAAACCGGTGAGGAACTCTGCGAACTTCTTATCAGTGAACTGTGTCCCGTTATTAGAGATAACGACCTCAGGGATGCCGAATCGATTTAACACTTGCCTCCACATGAACTTCTGACAATTGGATGAGGATATGCTGGCCAATGGCTCAGCCTCTATCCACTTGGTATAGTAGTCGATAGCAACTATAAGGTACTTGACTTACCCTGGACCGACCGGGAAAGGTCCCAGGAGGTCGACTCCCCAATGTGAGAAAGGTCGGGAGGACATTAGCAGGATTAGCTTGGTTGCCGGCGCTTTGTGGAAATTGTCGTTCTCCTGGCACTTGATGCATTTCCTTACAAATTATTTGGAGTCCTTCATCATTGATGGCCAGTAATAACCAGCTCTGATGAGCTTTCTTGCTAGAGCTTTGCCCCCGATATGGTGACCGCAACACCCCTCATGGACCTCCCTGAGCACATAGTCCGTTTGGTCGGGATGCATGTATTTTAACAAGGGTTGGCTGAGTCCCTTCTTAAACAACTGACCTTGTATGATTGCATATTTGGCTGCCTCCCTTCTCAACACTCTGGCCGGCTTCTCATCCTCAGGGGTCTTACCGCTTTTCAAGAAGTCAGTGATCGGGTCCATCCAAGAGGGGTCTACCTTTGTCAAGTGGAGGGTGACCGCTGGCTCTTTTATCAAACCCTGAATGAAAGACCGGTTGCCGGCCCCTGGTTTTGTGCTTGCTAGCTTGGACAGGAGGTCTTCCCGTGTGTTCCTTTCTCTCGAAACGTGTTGGACCGTGACCTCCTCAAATTGTTTGCTAAACTCTTTGACCTTCTCCAGATACTTCTGTAACAGAGAGTCTCTAGCTTGGTAGGTCCCGTTGACCTGAGAAGTGACGACCTGCGAGTCACTGCACACTTCTAGCCTTGTGGCTCCGACTTCCCGTGCTAAGATTAAGCCGCCCAGAAGGGCCTCGTACTCCGCTTGATTGTTTGACACCAGGAACTTGAACTTGATCGACTGTTCATATATGACTCCAGCGGGGTTTTCCAGGATGATTCCGGCACCTCCGAATGTCTGGTTGGAGGCCCCATCTACGTGGAACTTCCACCGTATGCTCGTTGTCTCGGTTGGATCCCCTGTTACTTCTACCAAGAAGTTGGCCATGGCCTGTGCCTTAATCGCATGCCTGGGTTCATACTGCAGGTCGTACTGGGACAGCTCGATGGCCCAAGTCATCATTCTTCCCGCTAAGTCAGGTTTCTGGAGTATCTGATGAATTTCCTGGTCTGTCCTCACGACTACCTGATGACCTTGAAAGTACTGTCGTAATCTACGGGAAGAGGTCAGGAGTGCAAGTGTCAACTTCTCTAATTTACTGTATTTCAATTCTGCTCCTTGCAGTACTTTGCTCACAAAGTAAATTGGTTGCTGAACCTTCCCTTCTTCATGTACCAAAACCGCCACCATCGCTTCATCCGTTATGGCCAAGTACAGGTAGAGTGGTTCTCCGACCTTGGGCTTCCCGAGGACAGGTGATGTTGCAAGAATCTCTTTGAAATGATTGAATGCTTCCTCACACTCCGGGGTCCATTCAAATGCTATCCCCTTTCTCATCAAGTTGAAAAATGGCAGGGCCTTCGCAGCCGATGCCCCGAGGAAACGGGATAGTGCGGTGAGCCTTCCTGACAACCTCTGAACATCCCTGACACAGCCTGGGCTCTTCATTTGGAGTATTGCTTGACACTTTTCAGGGTTGGTCTCCACCCCTCTTTGGGTTATCATAAACCCTAAGAACTTTCCTGCTTCCATGGCAAAGGCACACTTGAGTGGGTTGAGCCTCATGCCGTGTTGTCGGAGGGAAGCGAACACATTTCCTAGGTCGCTTAAGAGGTCCTCAGGCCGGGTGGTCTTTGCAAGGATATCATCCACGTATACTTCCACCGTTTTGCCTATGAGGTCGCTGAATATCTTGTTCATTAACCTTTGGTACGTGGCTCTGGCGTTCTTCAAGCCGAACGGCATTACCTTGTAGCAATATATTCCCCCCGGCGTTATGAATGCTGTTTTCTCTTCGTCTGGCCGGTGCATCGGTATCTGATTGTAGCCAGAATAAGCATCCATAAAGCTCAGATACCGATATCCCGCCTACGCGTCGACGAGCGCATCAATGTTGGGTAGGGGGTAGCAGTCCTTGGGGCATGCCTTGTTGAGATCAGAGTAATCCACACACATCCTCCATTTTCCTTTGTGTTTTCTCACTAGAACTACATTCGACAGCCAGGTCGAGTAGTCGAGTTCCCAAATAAATCCTGCTTCGAGGAGGCTGGCCGTCTGCCTGGCCACCTCCTCTGCTCTTTCTTGTGACATTTTCCTTCTCCTCTGAGCCACTGGTCTGGCCTCTGCCTTGACGTCCAAGTGATGTGACATGAGTTGGGGGTCTATCCCTGGCATGTCGGCTGCGTCCAAGCAAATAGGTCGCCGTTAGCCCTAATCATTTCCATTAGGGGTTCCTTCAGGTCGTGCGGGAGGTTTCTGTTCACGAAGGTGAACTTCTCCTCTGTGTCACCGACTCTGAACCTCTCTAAGTTCCCTTCCGATTTAGGTCTTGGCTTGTCGTTGACTCTAGCGTCCAAGTCGGCGAGGAACACTCCCGATGCCTTTTTAGATTTCTTCCTTAAGGAGAGACTGGCATTGTCGCAAGCGACTGCCATTTCCAAGTCTCCTTTTATGGATCCCACGGATCCGTCATCAGCGATGAACTTCATTACCAACATCTTTGTACTGATCACTGCCCCAAGATCGTTGATAGTCTTCCTTCCTAGGATGACGTTGTAGGCCGTGGAGTCTCGCAGAACCACGAACTCAGCCATTACTGATCTTCGCCCCTGTCCTAGTCCTACTGATACCGGTAGGGAGATTATCCCGTCTGGCTTGATGAAGTGGTCGCCCAAGCCTACAACATCGTGCTGGTGAGTCTTTAGGTCGGCATCCCATAGACCTAAGGCATCGAACACATTGCGGAACATGATATTCGAGTCAGCCCCAGTGTCTACGAGGATCCGCTTGAAGAGGCCGGTTCCCACTCTGGCCGTGATGACCATAGGAGGGTTTTACGCGACCTCATTGAACCATTGGTCCTCCAGACCGAATGAGATGGGTGGAACCCTCTTGGAGCTTCGCACGGAAGATGAAGAAACCGCCAGTACTTTGGCGTCTTTCTTGTGTGACGACCTCGACCTTGGAGCCGCGTCTCTTGCTATTACCACGTTCACTATGGTAAGGTCGTGCTCGTTGTCCTTCGGCTCATGACGTCGTTTCACTGCGCGGGTCTTGTCCTCTCCCTCGCGGTCGCGATCTCGTCTCCTCGGCTCTCTGATGAGATGGGAGAATTCAGCCAGTTTTTCGTCCCGGATCGCTTGTTCTAGCGCGTCCTTCAGGTCGAAATAATTCTGTGTCTTATGTCCATAGCCCTTATGATAATCACAATAGAGGCTCTTGTCC
>NC_029791.2:19414960-19427473 GCF_000816755.2 Arachis ipaensis | reverse complement strand
CCGTTCGGTCCTTCAGAGGTCGGGGCTTCGACAAAATTTCCTTCTCGGCTATCTGCTGATAAACTTCTATGATGGGGACGGTGAGGGGGTGTAATTGGTGAACTTCCCGACTCGGGAAAATGGCCTGGATGTCTTTCCCGGACCACCGTCTCTAGCGTGCTCCTTCTGTCTTTCCCCACCACCGTGCTACCGAGGTTGACTGTAGGTGGGCTACCGCTTGTTGGCAGCCACGACTTGACTGACTTCTTCATCGTTGATATATTCCCTGGCCACGCTTTGGATCTCCTGCATCGTCCACACCGGCTTTGTGGTGAGATGCTTCCTGAAATCCTTGTTCAGAAGTCCATTCGTCAAATATAGGTTGGCTACCGAATTAGTTAGCCCGTCGATCTCCAAGCACTTATCGTTGAACCGGTTCAGATATTTTCTGGTCGGCTCGCCGGGCCTCTGCGTCACCCCGAGCAAGTTGATCGGGTGCTTTGCCTTTGTGATTTTGGTAGTGAATTGGGCTAGGAAAGCGTGGCTAATGTCCGAAAACCTAGCCACCGAGCCCTGCGGGAGGCTGTTAAACCACCGTATTGTAGGTCCCGCCAGAGTGACCAGGAAAGCGCGGCACCTCACTTCGTCTCCTACTCCCTCTAAGTTCATCCTGGCCTCAAAGGCCGTGAGGTGCTCCTGTGGGTATTGGGTTTCGTCGTACCTCATGTCCGTCGGCTTATCAAAATGCTTTGGTAGCCGGACCTCAAGGATGGAATGATGAAATGGGGTTGCGCCCATTATCACGGGTCGCCGCGTTCTCCTCGGCCTTTCTCCGCTGTCTTCCTGGTTCTGCTCTGTGGCGCGTCTTCTTTTAGGCCGGGTGTATCTCACGGGGTCACGACGTCTTCTTGGACGTCCTTCTTCCTCCCGGATGCGTTCGGATTCATATCGTGGGCTAGGCGTTCGCCGGGAGTGACTTCTCGGAGGAGAACGGGAATAGCTTGGTTCAGGAGTCTGTTGACGATGTTCCTGATCTGCCAGCTGGCGCTCCAGGTTCTGCATCTTGTGACGCAATTCCTGCGCTATTCTGGCGCTATTGTTGCCTGTTCCCCCAAAGGGGCGTCTCTCTTGATATCGTGAAGACGTCTCGGGTCATCATGGGGGGACCTCGTGCGCTCCCGGGAGGAAGCCATGGAGGTTTCCCCTCTGTGCTCGGCCCCGCGGCCTGGTTCTCCAGGACCCAGTACAACGTCCATTCAGGCATATTTCCCACAGATGGCGTCAATGTACGGTAGCTCGGGTACCGGACGGTTCGGAGAGGTCCTCAGGTGGATAAGGTGGGGTGTCGCCTGACTCTGGGTTGCGGGGGTAAAGCTGGAGTAGCTGACCTCCCGGGCTCTTTAAGTGAAGAGGGGAGTGTCACCTGCAAAGACACTCCGACGCTCTAGTCAGTCAGGTGTGCAGGAAAAAAATGGAAAAAGGTGATGTATGTGACATACCTTGGGGGAGGGGTAGGACCCTCCCCTTATATACCTTGCCAGAGAAGTGGGCCCATAGGCGAAGGCCTCCTTCCAAGGAGTTTCCTTCTCCCCAACTGTTATGCAGCTGGCAAGGAGGGCGCGTGGCCGGATCGCCAGACAGGCGGGTACGATGACCCGCCCAAACGGGTCGTTAGGTCTCCAGGTCGGGTCGGTCTCCATGCCTTGCTGGGCTAGGTTTGTTTGAAAAATGCACATACATATGTATAAATCAATCACAACTACTTATATATATATATATATACACATACACAATAACTAAGTTTTTTATACCATAACTTACAAACATAACCATCAAAACTTCTACCCTCTTTACAAAATATAATATTAATGGCGAGGGATAAATAAATAACAACTAAACTAATATAACAACAAAATCATATAAGCAAAACACGCTTAAATTCTTCGTAAGCTTCTTCATCCATTTTCTAAAAAGATAAAGCTATATATAGGGGGTGAGAACCTAATCACACGATCTCATAACGGAGTTTCAAAATTGTCATAAGAAGATATTTAATAAGAAAACTGTTTTCAAGCTCAGTGATGATTATCGTTGTCTTATGAATCTTTTGAAAACCGACGGTTTAATCATAAAAAAATTCAAAAACCTTTTAAAAGAAATTTGTTAATTATCTAGAAAATCCAAAACTCACTTTTCTTATAAAAGAATGTTAAAAGTTTTCTAACAGTATAAATGACCAACCTGTTTCAAACATAGGTTCATTAAGTTTATGCTGAACCAGCTTGATATTTCATACTTTACTAAATCATAATTAGAAACGAATCACGACCTTCGGTCCATCACATAATCAACCACGGCCTCTTCCCCAAGCAATTCAATCAAATCAATAATAAAACATCACATTAGGAAACAACCCTCAGCTTTACCACCACCAGCATGAGAGATCTCTCAGTTGTTCAAATATATACAATGCAAACAAGAAAAACACAATTAAAAAGCAAATACAACAAATAGCTCAGATAACAGTTAATAACAGATAAGCAATTAGGCATACCAAAACAAATTCAAACTCAAACAAAGGTTCTTGCGATGTTAGTGTCTTAGGATCGAGTTCTGATTACTGCATGTTGATGAATTTAAGTTGTTGTCGTAGCTGCGGATATGGTGGAACTATGGTTGCGGCCACCGCTGATTACGGGCCGAGAGAAAAAATGTTTCTTTGACGCGTTTGGGGTATGGGTTGCAACTTTTCGAGGTAGGATTTTTTTGTTCTAAAAACTTATTTTTATATTTCGGAATTGTTATAAATGGATATTGATGTGAAAAATACGTTTTTGGTGATTATGTAAGTCTTATGGATTGTCTGGATTGTTTTGGATGAATATGATTGTTTAATTGATTGAATTATTGATTGATCTTGTTAAACTGGTGATTGCTGAATTGGTTCTTTTTGAGTTTTGGAAATGGGTTTGATTTACTGGAAATAACTTGATTTTGGAATTGATTTGATTTTGAAATGGTTGACATTGAAAATGGTTTGATATTTGAAAATTTGAATTTTGTTTATTTGAGGAATGATTTAGTTTTGAACCCATTGAAAATAGTTGTGATTGATTTATACATATGTATGTGCATTTTTCAAACAAAAAGTATTTCTAATTTTTAAAAGAATAGTTTATATGGTTTCGAGTTTTACAAAGGTTCATATTTTATTATTAAGTATGGAAGTCGTCGTAATGTTCTTCACTATCAGAGTGGCGCAGCCGAACGTGTGACATTCTAATAATAAGAGTGTTACATCACCCATATCTTTTAATGCAAAAGCTGAATTTAGCCTCTGAATTACTTCAATAATGACCTCCTTTTTGTTTCCTCTGATGATAATGTCTTATACATATATGAACACAAATGTAATAGTTGTTCTATCAAACTTCACAAATACTAACACATTAAATTTGGTGGCTGAGAATCCTAAAGTGCTTTAGGATAGTAAAGAGTTTATAGTACTAAGTTCATGGTGCTTGCTTCAATTCATACAATGCTTGTGTTAATTTATACACTAGAGAACTATCTCCTACTACATATTCTTGTGATTGCTTCAGGTAGAGATCTTCACTTAAATCACCATATAAAAATACATTATTTACATCAAGCTATCTTATTGTCCATGACTTTGTTAGAGTTATTGACAGTATGAATCTGATTAAGGTAGGTTTGACTACTAGACCATAAATCTCAGTGAAGTCAAAACTAGATCTTTGAAAAAAATTTGGAGCTACTAACCTAGCTTTATGCTTCTGCAAACTCCTATCTGTAACATCCTTACTATCAGAATGTCACGTTTCCGGTTGCGTCATTCTGATAGCTAGGATATTACGACGACTTCTATACTTAATAATAAAACAGAAACCTTTAACTCGAATACCGGATCGCTATTTCTTTGAGAAACCGAAGGTTCTTTTTCAATAATAACAAACATGCATATACGTATATACAAAAATTCTGATACAAGTAATTTATAAATATTATATACATACAAATCATACAACTCCTATACCTCTTACAAAATTATAATGACAAAAGCGAGGAAAAAACTATGATTGATATATATAAAAACAAAAACAGTACAACTAAGGACTTAACAAAAACTTCATCAGCTTCCTCGTCCGTCCTAAAAAGAGAAGTCTGTAGGGGCTGAGAACATCATCCTCGCTGAATCTTAGTAGAGGGTTTTTAAGAATTGTCATAAGAAGATATTTTAAATAAAGCTATTTTCAATCGCAGTGATCATCAGTTCATTATCCCAATCTAAAACTCATATTTTTCTTATAAAAATTTCACACAAAATAACATTCCATATATTTTACTACTTACTAAGGAACCATTTTAACCAAACTTATCACTAATCCAACCAATCACGGCCTCCGACCCAAACACAATCAATTCACAGTCTCTGTCCCAACACATAATCAAATCAACAATCAAATCATCACATCAGGAAATGATCCTCAGCGTCACCACCACCAGCATGAAGGATCTCTCAGTTGTTCAAACACATACAAAACAAATAAGAAAAATACAAATATGGAAACACATACATCAATTAGATCAAGTAGCATTTAATTATAATTAAGCAGATAGGCAAGCCAAAACAAATGCACACTCAAACAAAATATACAAGTGCATATAATACATGTCTGCCTTATGGCTAATGAGCTCATATGTTGGTTATACAGTCAAACCCGACATGTCTAGTAGCTAATCCAGATATTGTCTCTCTGTTGCACACTAAAATCTCAACACATCAGCTGACCATTAGAGGGAGATTATGTACCCTATCACCATTAATTAGAGAAAATACGTGTCCTATCACCATTAGAGGGAATACGCGCCTTGTCACACTTTTCAATCATAAGGATAATCCTCAAACCGATTTCAATTTGATTCTTAAGTTCAAAATATTCCCACCTTCCTTACAATGCACCATTTAACACCTTTCTCTCGAATCCTTTTCCTTTTAAACCAATTTTAAATTTAAACTCCTTTCAAAATATTCAAAAATCATTTAACAGACTTCAATAATTCGTTTCTTCATATCCCTTTAAAATCCTAAGAACATAACTCTTAGACTAAATTTAATTCGATAAAACTCACATTCGTTTTAAAACAAGTTTCCAAAACTAATTTTCCAAAACTAACTTTAACTTCACTTTAAATTCAAAAACTCTTTCCAAAAGATCTAAAACCATTTGAAATTGCCAATTATAAATCCTAATTAAAACATAATCACTTATTCTTCAACAATACTTAAAAATTTGCTAAAACACCTCAAAACATACTCCTTCCTTTAGTATTATCAAAATCAAATAAAATAATTTTTTAATCAATTTTAACTAAAATAAAACTTTCAATTTCTCATAAAATTTTGGCAGTATCTTCTCTAAAATTTGGACTTTACCACTCTTCAAGAGTCCCAACCACCAAACCAAATATCTCTCGGTCATTCAAATCATTTTCAATAAATCATTATCTCAACAATCTCCAACTCAACTCAAGGAAAATTAACAAAAACCCATAATTCGAACAACCAATCCAGTAAATCACAATAATTCAACCTCAATTATCAATGCGCGTTCAGACGCTCAATAATCATTATATCACAATTCAAAAAAACTAATTTAATTAGTCAATAAATCAATCATTTATCCAAAACAACTCAGTTCAATCCATAAGACTTATGAAATCATAAAGATATACTTTTCATATTAATATTGACTTGTAACAATTCTTAAAAGTAAAATGAGTTTAAGAAAATGCTCCTACATTGAATAGTCGAAACCCGAAAGCTATAAAACGTGCAAAACACCTTTTTACCAGCCTGCAGCAGCGGCAGCCGCAACCACACAATAACAATGGCAACTTCAAACGCGATATGTAAGAACTGAAACTCAACCCTATTGTAATGACGCCATAGAAACCTCAGTAATATATAACGGAACAGCGATTAAAAGGTTCTCGGAGCAATACAACTTACTGTATCAAAAAGAAACTAAGAACAGAGTAGCGACAGCTCCAACAGTTGATTCTGGCAAGCTCCAGCAGCGGCGACTATTGCTGGTGACCAACCAAATGACGACGATGGTGGCAGAAACAGCGGTGACGAATCTGGCTCAACGGTGGTGACAGATCTGCGACCGTGGAGGCACGACCACACGAACTCTCTCTCCGAAGCTCGCCGGCGGCGGCCATGGAAGCTCAGCGACGGCAACCCAGCAACGGTGGCTCCTTCTCACGCGTGCTTCCTCTCCATCTCTCAGCGACGGCGCATGCAGTTCGGCAATGGTGCCACGACAACATCTACCACGGCAGCGGCTCCTTTCTCCTTGCGTGGCTTCAACGACGGCGACCATGGAGTCGCGGCGGGACGCGGCTGAACGGTGGTGAGCTCCCAGCACCAATGCGGTCTCAATCCTCATCAGTGCCATCTCCCCTCTCCTTCCTTCTTCCTCGCTGCTCCCTCTCTCTTTTCTTTCCCTTTCTGTCATGTGGGTGTGTTAGAGTGAAAGGGGTGGCAGCTAAGATTATGTTAGGGTGTTAGGGTTAGGGTTTTTGAAAGATATAAGGATAGTTTTATAAATTCTAATAAAAGTAGGGTAATATAGTAATTAAAAATTAATTTTAATCCAATAATAATTATTAATTATTCGTAAAATAAAATTAAAAATCTAAATACTCAAATGAAGGCATAAAATTCTCCTTAATATGTTTAAATACAAAATGTTTTTTTAGATAAGTAGTATAAAAGTTAAAATACATGGCAGAAATCAGTATAAAAGTAATATTAATCAATAATAAGCACCGGACCTTTTCAATACATATAAAACAAACTTATCATATGTTAATCCATATAATAAGTTGATAAATAATATGTTGGTATCCTTACTTTTTCATTGGATAAAAATATGTGAATCTAAATGGTAATAATTGGAAACTTTTAGATTGCATACATTTTCATGCATAAAGGAAAAGTCCTTCATAATTTTTAAAATGTGACATTTAAAAATAGATTATACAAAACAAATGTGATGTTTTTAAATCGTACTTATTCAAAATATGTTAATTGGTGTGTCGCATTTTTTATTGACTAAACGCGCAAATCAACCTGTTACTTTTTTTTGTTGATGACCTGCGAAATACACGCTATATGTGTGTTTTTTTTTTGTTTTTGTTCACAATTGATGCATGTTTCTCCTTTTTTTATTGTCTTTCTCTTAGGAAGAGGCGAAATATAATCAACTTGAATTCAGGACAGCTATTCGAAATTTTAGTTGTTCACAATTGATGCATGCTTCTCCTTTCATATGTGCACGCCTGACGTCTTTATTCTACTTGCACACAGTAGGAATCTGGCCAAAAAAAATTTTCAAACATTAAATTAAAAGTTTCTGAAAAGCATTGAAAATTTCAAAAATTAAATAATGAGCTAATAAAAAAAATAGTTAGAAAAGTGACTATATAAAAACTGAGTAGAAGAGAAGTTAGAGCATAAAAATAAAGAATTTGTTTTGGATAGAAGAAATACGCAGAGTGTGTTTTAGTGTGTGAGGGAGTTTTTTTTTAATTAAAATTAGTGTGTGAGAATATATTAATTTTATATTAAATATATTTTTTGGTGTAAATAAAGTTAAATAATGTCACCAAAAAAAATTGTTTAATCAAATCAATTATTTTTACATAATTAATTTGAAATACAATCATTTATTTCCAATTATTTATTTTAAATTACTTAAATCAATTTTAAAATATTTTATTCTAAACAAACCTTTAAAATCTTATTAAAAATTGGTGTATCTAGACTCTACACTTCATGCAGTAATGCTGACTAAAGACAAAAATAGAAATAATTCATATGCCAATGTGCCGCCGTTGCCTTCTTTTGTTTGGAAATATTCCAAAAAATAATCATAACTAGTTAACTACTATTGTCTACTATATATATGATATATATATATATATAAATAACAAGGAAAAGTATAGAGTACCAACATATTATCTGCCAACTTATTGCCAACAATAATTAATTATTATATTTTAAATATATATATAAAGAGACACATCCAGAAAATATATCTATAAAGACACTTCTATTAAATACAGCCATAAAAAAGACATTTTTATTAGACACATCCACAAAGACACTTCTATTAAACACAGTTATAAATAAGAATTGGCAGAAATTGGCAAAAATGCTGTTAATAACCTAGCGAGATTGTTATCCAATTTATCTTGTAGATCTTTTGATTCGACAAAAATAATTATTTCATTTATTATCCATCTATTTAGATGTGTAACTATTATTACCCAAAACAAAAAACAGCTCTTCTTAGTAGTTATCACAAAATAATTATCAAAAATCGAACAATTAGAGAATAATACAATAATGTAATGAATTTATTCCCAAAACACTTCTGAAATGTAATAAAAGTACTAAATACGCCACACATGAAACTGAAAAGACAAATACTAAGACACTAAACCACACACATCACAGAGTAAACTGGAAATTAAACAACAACGGAAACGAAACCATAAAATGCAAGACCCTTACTTAGCTAGAAGAGACAAAGCCCTAAAGCCCTAATTAAGTAATTATTATCACCATTGATCAATCCACACAAATTAATTAATTCCTGCATTTCCAAGAATCATCTCAAAACCACTATTGTAGTTGTTGTGGTTGTTTTCCTCCATAAATGAAAAATGGTTCATGTTCTTCCTACTAGACTCTCCACTCTCAAGGGGAGGACCATGAATCGCTGGTGACGACTGTAAAGAAGAAGTTAGAAGGACAAATATTAAAATTTATAATATTTATTGAATTTTTTTTATCAATTTATACAAATACAATAATATTAATACTTATTGAATATTCTATTATTTTTTATTATATAAAAAATTAAATTAAATAAATAGTAAAATATAAAATAATATTAAATTAAATAAATAAAAATATCTATTTTTTATATTTGAACTTAAAGATAGAGAGAGTGTTGTTTATTGAATTTATTAGATACTTTAAGTCATAGTAAAGTATTTAAGTCAATTGAACTATTTTTTATCTTCTGAAAAAGTAATACTAAATTTTTTATAAAAAGTTTGGGGGGGCCATGGCCCCCCCTTGTCTGAACTAAGCTCCGCCACTGGACACGACGCGAAATCCATCATCATCTCCTTGTTCTCTTTTTCCAGAAGCATCTGCAACCGCATGTCGATCTCCCTAAGCTTCATGTCAGTATGATAAGCCAAGTTATTCAAATCAAAGAAGCTCAGATTCTCTGGAAGCCTGTTTCTTAGCATGAAATCATGCATGCGAAGCTGGAACTCCTTCTCGTTGTTGTCATGCCTTTTCTTCTTCAGTTTCTCCTTCTCTTTAGCGATCCTCAGAGTCAAGTAATCCGCATGATCCATCCTCTTCCTGTTTTGATCAATTTCTGGCATTTGCCGGAATTTCTCAATCACCCTTTCAACTCCCATGCGGGAGGGCCAAACCTCGGGCTAAAGAAACAAGAATAATTCAAAAAAAAAATTATTACTAACAAAAATGACTCCTTCAAAATTAGATTAAGAAAAGGTGATCTGTTTTAAGATAGGGTCATTAGGATTTTGTAATTCGTATTATATATTTATGTTCAATTTTATTTTATAGTTGTAAAGATTTTTTCATGTGAAAATGATATTACGGACTATTAGATCATTCACTCGAATGTATTCCATTAAATATGTGAAATCATCTAACGATTTAAAATAATATCATCTCTACATAAAAATATTTTTATAAAAATAACAGCCTTATTTTATAGTTGTAGATTTTGGACAAACCTCGTCAAGAGGATGAGCGTCTTGACGTGAATTGTACACTATGGCACAGGCATCAACCCCACAAAGGGTGCTTAGTTCACTAATTTTCTTCATCATCCCTCTTTTTCTCTTCTTGTATGTAACCCTCCTTGCAGCATCGTTGGTTATGTATGCAAGCTTCACTTTGGATCTAGCCATGGTGGTAGTCAGCAAAGTAGAGAGGAAATTAAGAATGATGAAGGGAGAAAAGTAACCTAGGTGTCTATAGTAATTTTATTTCTGCTTCAACCAATCCCTTTATAGATTCATTTGTGAAACCTAGATTCATTCCAGGCTAAGCCATTTTTTGCTGCATTAATTGTCATCCTATACTAATATGGTTACATCATGAAGCCTTGACCCAATATGAAATATTAGGATTTGGGGGCTGTTGAATGAAATCTCAAATTTAATAGTTTCCATTCCTGGAGAGTATAACATTATATTTTAAACAAATAATTATGTGTTAATATTTAGATTAATCCTGAAATTATCTTTTGTGTTTCAATTTAGTTTTTAAAATTAGTATTTTTATCCGTAATAACATTACGGGCATATAAATTTTTTAAAATTATGGTCCACTTTGTTTTAACAGTATAGATTATGCATGACACAAAAGATTTATAAAATTAATCAAATAATAAGGTATCTGCAGATAAAAAATCAAATAATAAGATTTTTAGTTATTATTTTTATATATGAAAAAGTCTAATTTTTTATTAATAATTAATTTTAACATTTGATATCTAAAATTTAAAATAATTTTTATACTTACTATTTAAAAATAATATTTTTTCTCTCCATGTATATAAAAATATAATTAGATATTAGCATAAAAAATTATACTGATAGTTATAAAATTAACTCAAAATTAATTTTTTTAAAACAATTGAATCTTGATTCTAACTTTTAATTATAATATTAGTATTCTCTAATTACTAATATAAAATATAAAATATATATAGAGTAAAAATAGTAGAGAGAAATAGAAAAATAGAGAGAGGTAGACGAGAGAATTTAAGAAGGGAGTTTATTAATTTTGAAAAAAAAATATTTTCTTCCAATTTTAAAAAAAGAGTGTCATGTGACACATTTGATTATTAAATTAGATAGTAATATACGATACATAATATAGGTATATTTTAATTTCAATTTTAATATTTCAATTTTAATTTTAATGCAATTAAAGAATGTCATGTTGCACATTTTGATTGTCAAATTAGTAATTAGTCATTGATATTGATAATGATATATAAAATAAATAGAATGGTTGAAGGAATGAGAAGAATAGAGAAAGGAAGATGGAGGAAGAAAGAACTCTTTAATTTTGGAGAAAAAGATTTGATTTTAATTGCAACGAGGGAGTGACATGTGACACATTTTGGTTGTAAAATTAGTAAGGAGGAGGGATAATTCTTTAATTTTGGAGAGAAAGATTTAATCTCAATTACAATGAGAGAGTGACATGTGACACATTTTGGTTGTAAAATTAATAAGAAAGAGAAGAGAATTTCTAAATTTTAGAAGAAAAAAATTGATTCCAATTACAATAAAAAATGACATATAATATCTTTTAATTATAAAATTAGAGATATATAATAGAATAATAGATTTTGATTTACTCAATTTAGTATGATTCTTAAAATTTTGCTTTACTCAATTTGGTAGTCCAATTTAGCAATTAATGACGTGCTAAAATGAATTAATGGCTATTCCACTCAACTTTTTAATAGTTATTTCTAAAGTGGTAATTAAAACTTTTTTATCACAATTTTTTTCTACAAAATATTTAAAACTCTGATGTAATCCTAATTTTACATACAAGTTTTAAAGATTTGTTAAGGAATAAGTTAAGGTAAAAAAATTTAATATTCATGTCAATAGAAGTTAGTGAGTCTAGTCTGATATTCATTAGTCTATTTTAGCATGTGGTTAACAATTTAATGATGGAAATAGGATTATAGACTAACATACATAAGTTATAGATTATAAATTTAGAAAACAAATTGAGTAAATTAAAATTTTAAAGATTAAATTAAACGCAAATATAATTTCAATGACCAATCTAAATATTAGACTATTAGCTTAACAATTATGCTCTGAGTACACTCTTTACGGCATACATGCTTTTTTTAATATCAGTATTTTCTTAACAACAAATACGTATTTTTTTTGTTTTGTTAATTAAATAATAATCTAAATTCACAATTAATTAATATCACTGGTAGTATTCCTCTCCCATGTCCCATTTTCCATTTAGTCAAGATAAATGATCCTCATTTCCTCCCCATTCTCATAACGGAACCTCATTTAATAGTCCCCTTAAAGAGGTGGACGAACACAAATATCTGTGAGTATTAATCAAATTGTTTTTTTAAAACATATAAAATAATAAACATAACATACATAATATAATCCAATATAATCTAACTTAAAAGATAAAAAAATCATAATGTATTAGTTAAAAAATACAATATAAAATTCTATTCATATGATTTCAAACTCAAACCATTTCAAATATATATGATTATTTTTGTATTGTCTATTACATTTTTATGATAATATTATCTAATCTAATATTAATAAAATTAAACTAATAATCATTAAAAAGATAAAATATATTTTTTGTCTTTTAAG
>NC_029791.2:19410794-19414750 GCF_000816755.2 Arachis ipaensis | reverse complement strand
TCTTAAAATTTTGCTTTACTCAATTTGGTAGTCCAATTTAGCAATTAATGACGTGCTAAAATGAATTAATGGCTATTCCACTCAACTTTTTAATAGTTATTTCTAAAGTGGTAATTAAAACTTTTTTATCACAATTTTTTTCTACAAAATATTTAAAACTCTGATGTAATCCTAATTTTACATACAAGTTTTAAAGATTTGTTAAGGAATAAGTTAAGGTAAAAAAATTTAATATTCATGTCAATAGAAGTTAGTGAGTCTAGTCTGATATTCATTAGTCTATTTTAGCATGTGGTTAACAATTTAATGATGGAAATAGGATTATAGACTAACATACATAAGTTATAGATTATAAATTTAGAAAACAAATTGAGTAAATTAAAATTTTAAAGATTAAATTAAACGCAAATATAATTTCAATGACCAATCTAAATATTAGACTATTAGCTTAACAATTATGCTCTGAGTACACTCTTTACGGCATACATGCTTTTTTTAATATCAGTATTTTCTTAACAACAAATACGTATTTTTTTTGTTTTGTTAATTAAATAATAATCTAAATTCACAATTAATTAATATCACTGGTAGTATTCCTCTCCCATGTCCCATTTTCCATTTAGTCAAGATAAATGATCCTCATTTCCTCCCCATTCTCATAACGGAACCTCATTTAATAGTCCCCTTAAAGAGGTGGACGAACACAAATATCTGTGAGTATTAATCAAATTGTTTTTTTAAAACATATAAAATAATAAACATAACATACATAATATAATCCAATATAATCTAACTTAAAAGATAAAAAAATCATAATGTATTAGTTAAAAAATACAATATAAAATTCTATTCATATGATTTCAAACTCAAACCATTTCAAATATATATGATTATTTTTGTATTGTCTATTACATTTTTATGATAATATTATCTAATCTAATATTAATAAAATTAAACTAATAATCATTAAAAAGATAAAATATATTTTTTGTCTTTTAAGTTTGATAAAAATTTTAAAAATATTTTTATATTTTATTTTGTTTTAATTTTATTCTAAAAATTTTCTATTTGCATCTAAAGGTGGCAATATGTATCATATCCGCGGGTATCCAACGTTAACCCGACCCATCCGACCGGGTAGGATTGTCAATTTGATTCGCAACGGATAGAGTAGGATGCGGGTAGGATTCTCGTGCGGGGTCGGGTAGGATGAGCCTCAATCCTATCCGACCAACCCGCACTCTATATATGTATATGTTATATACTTATATAAAAATATGTTTTAAGTGGATGTTGAATAAAAGACTTTTCACTAAATGCAAAAGATCCTTAGTCACTAAAAGAAAATTATTAATTGATAATTTAATATTTATTTTTTACATAAAAGTCAGTTCTATTTTAAATCATCATCAAGTTATATAATAATGTTGTATCTTTTTTGTAGCCATAAGGTAGAGTCGTGTATCCGCGGGTTGATAGGGTTAGGGTTGGATCCAAACTCTACCCTATCTTACCCATTGCCACCCCTATTTGCATCAAATATACCTCCGACAACTAAATTTTCAAAAAATTTAAGATAATCCAACAACAATGTATGATAATTATGTTTGATTTGCTTGTGTTGAGAGTTATTCTTATGAAATTATTTTTGAATTGGTCCTAAATTTCTTGAAAAATTAGCCGAAGGGGTATATTGATGCAAATCGAAAATTTATGAGACAAAATTGAAACAAAATAAAACTTAGGAATATTTTTAAAATTTTTGCCAAATTTCAGAAACAAAAAAAGTAATTTACTTTAGGTTTTTATATAAATAGAATCAATAATTATGTAATGTTATACTATGGGATTTAGCAGTTCTCCATGGAGTAAGGACCTCTTTCTCACCCATTCTCATTTATCTTCGAGTTTGTATTTTTATTCTTATAACGACATTATGCCAGAAATTATTTATTATATTAGTCCGTTATTGGTGATATGCATGTGAACGATGCAGCGAAGAGTTGGATGTGTGTATGAAAAATTATGGTTCTCACAGCTAATGGGGTGCTGACACTGTCTTCTCACCTATAAAGAGATGGTCATGAGTCACCATGCGTACGGGATCCTGTACTCGTGCTCTGCGGTGCTGAGGCACCTACTTCATGCGAGATGCTAGAATCACTACAAGAAAAATGTAGAATGGCGTCAGAGGCTAGCTGCAAATTTATCGGCGGATTCAGGTTTTTAACAGTAAATTCACTGGTAATAATTGGAGGAAAAAAAAGAAAAATGAGCACGATCATTATCATTGGATTTAGGGAAAAAATCTTATGTAAGATAATTAAATGAAACGCGTCATTTTGGTCACAAGTTATCCGTTATCGGCGAATTTTTCGACGATAAATCCACCGGTAAAATTGACCATAAATTCGAATTTGCGAACACTTCTCCCTCTATTTCTGCAACATCACTTCTCTTCCCTTTCTCTTTTTCTACCGTCGTCAGCCCCATCGCCACCATTCGCTTCCATTTCGTCGTCGTCGATCGCTTTCCACAACTCTAACCATCGTTGCCGTCGAGGAGCATCCACCTGGAGTTTGTTTCTGCCATGGGGATCTATTTCTCCCCCTGCAAGTTTCTGCCTCTGTCATTTGCCTCTTGCTTCCGTCAGCTACGATGCTATCCTTAGCTTCCTCTTTCATCTAGATATGTCTTCTTCTCTTCTTTTTAATTTTTTTTAATATTGTTGGCATTTATTAAACCCTAACCCTAATAATTAGAATAATTTCTCTAAATGTTCAGTTAAATTAAAGTCTATCACTCTATCTGGTAGTACTTATAAAATTTGTGATATTTAATTTTATTTTAGTTATTAAGAAGATTGGAATCTTGTGGAAAAATCCACAAAAATAATTGTCTTGGAATCTTGTGGAAGAATCCACAGAAATAATTGTCTGCTCTCTTGATTCATGGAGAGCTATGAATATATATTACATCAGTATTTTGTGTTACTTTAGTTTGAATTTTATCATCATATGTCTCTCAATATTTAGTATATCTAATATATAATGCAGTTGCTACAGGTTTATTCACTCTAAATTAAGAATACATGTTTAAATGTGAAATTGGTGGTTCAGTTTCTTATGTATAGGCATAGTATTAAATCTTGAATAATTGAATATCTTGGGAGAAATATTAAATTTTTACTCTATCTATTATGTTTTTGTATTAGAGTACTTTTATCAAGTTGTGCATGCTTCAAATGGTCAAGCAATGATGTTCTAGTTTTGATGGCATATAAAAGACTGGACAATTTTTACTTTAGCTAACAATGATGTTCTATCTTTGTTTCAAATGAGACTTTAATATCATTAAAATTTGAGACTTCAACATCATTAAAATTTATCATCAAATCTTAAGAGTGATCTCACAAACTATGTGTTTAATTAGCCTTATTTGATTTTTTCTCCCAATCAAATATTGATAATTCAGACCATAAACTCTGCATTATATTATTTAACTGATAACTACATATTTGCACATAGATGAATATTGAATAGCTACCACACTAACTCATGATTCACATTCAAGGGCACTTCAATTTTCCTCCTTTTGCGGTTTGAGATGCGTAGCAAGGACAGGCATTGCGGTTGCGGCAGTACTAGGTGGCATGTAGTTACATATTTGGCAGCAGGTATTGAACTATATGATTATTATTCTTGAAGTTAAGTCAAGTGAAAAATATAGATGATTGTTTGTTAAATGTTCGTATTTGGTTTTTGTTGTGATTTTACTTTTTTTTTTTTTATTCTATTAATAAAATACATGTTAGTTGTCTAAAATTGTATTTATTATTGTAAATATATTTAATCCATATTCCATATATGTATAACTCTTATAATTGTAGATAGAATTATAGATAGTTATGATTTTTGCTGATTGTATTTGAAGTATGTTAGACTTATACAAATATA
>NC_029791.2:19410137-19410681 GCF_000816755.2 Arachis ipaensis | reverse complement strand
TGATAATAAATTTTAAAAGAATTTCTCCACTTAAAATTTATATCCGTCGGTAATTAGTGACAGATGGACGAAATTTATATCATCAAATTTTTTCTGCCGCTAAAGTCTACTTTAAACAAGTTGCTAGCGAATGTTTTTAATAAATCCACCTGTAAATTTGACAATATTCAACAATTTTTTGTAGTAGGTGTGACACGCATTCCCCATGCAGAAGGCACGCCATCTCCTCTTGTATAAGAAGCTGCTCTTTGCTCTTCTTCTCCATCTCTCTGAGTGTGAAGAGAAGGTTACTGAGGGTGCGAACAATGTTTTTTACAGTAAAGAGTAAAGAGTGTAACGAAAATATAGTCTCTGTTAAATTTGATGGTTTATAAATCTCAATGTGTATGTGAAGTAAGTACACAAAAGTATATATTTTTTATTTAAGGTGCAGAAATAATACGAAATATAAGTTTATTTATCCAAAAATATATTATTGTGCATTTAAACCATTTTTAATATGTATGTTTTTTTATTATTATCGAAGAATTTATAATTTTTTTTT
>NC_029791.2:19400920-19410056 GCF_000816755.2 Arachis ipaensis | reverse complement strand
TTTACTGTATATGTATTAATTTGTGTGTTACTTAAGTTTATATATTATTATTAGTTTTGCATATTAATAGTTTCATACTATATTGTTATGTTAATATTATTATAGTAATATTTGTTTTTGTCGATTTTTAGCAAATCGAGAGTGGTTCGATATCTAGTGGTTTGGGAGCGAAATCTACTCTTTTGTGCGAGTACCAATTTTTTAAAAATGCATCAAAAGCGTCATCGATTAGACAGGTAATAGGATAAAGATGAAGTAAACATTCGTAAAGTAATAAAAAAAACAAATAAATAAGGTTTTCAAAAGGATAATGTACTGAAATCGGAAAAGATTGCGTTGAAATTAAAAGAAAATACTAAAATGCCTTTAATTGAATCAAAAGACTTCGACA
Source organism: Arachis ipaensis (assembly GCF_000816755.2). Taxonomy (NCBI): domain Eukaryota; kingdom Viridiplantae; phylum Streptophyta; class Magnoliopsida; order Fabales; family Fabaceae; genus Arachis; species Arachis ipaensis. The sequence continues at coordinate 19,409,665 of NC_029791.2, read as the reverse complement.
TAAAAATGTAAAGTACAGAAAGATAAATTGGACGATAAAAGAAACACTTGGAATAATAAAATTACTTGAAATATGAAATTTACAGAAAAGTAAGTTTGGAAGAATAAAGAAGATGGAAGAAACCTATAGAAAAATTAACTCGATTGCAGACTCAAAAATTCACTGGATGTGAGTGTGCTTGAGTATTTTTTTCTGAGTAAAAGTTCCAACCCTTATTCACTAACACTTCTCAGTACTTATATGCTAATCTTACATAACTGACAATTAAATTAAAATCAATTATAATTAAATATGAAATTACAAATTTGAAACGCAACTTCTCTTGGTAACTATTCCCGCCGCATGATTGTAGATATTTCTCATAATTTCCTTGTGTAATAAAAGCCACTAACTTTTCCGCTTTCATGACTATTCGATCAGCTCATCGAAGACCTTACTCAATTTCTCTAATGGAATCTCCTATTCGATCAGGCCCAGTCGATTAACAAACGCAATCAAAATCCAAATCAGCGCCTATTACTTCCAACCTCTAATTCATGCGAATATCTTCTCGAGAAACCAAACCTGACACATGATTGATGCGTTATGATAAACTGATTTTTATTACGTATGAAAAAGTAAAATACAAATCATCTCTAATGACAGCATTAATAAACAAATGACATCTTGAGACACATGCGTTCTATTTTTTAGTGAATGAATGCACAATTACACTAGAAAATATGACATACATCTATAGTCTCAAGACCGACGGTCATACTGTAAGACAGAAGAACAGACAGTAATTTTACTCACTTGGTTGACGAATCCATTTTTGTTTTATTTCGTGGTGGGTAATCTCGAATGTCCGTTTCAATGGGATTTTGTTATCCCTAATATTCGGTGTGTGTATTTCAAATACTAGTATAAAGAAGAAATTTAATGGGTTCAGACCTTGTTGCATTAGGAAATATTATAATTCCATTCATTTTTACAAAATTTTCACTAAATTATTTATTGCATTGCCAGTTAATAAATAATGATCAATTACCATCCCAAAAAAATTGACAATTAAGCAGATTCATCGAATTAAGCTTATACAAATTGAGAAAAGTTCAGTTTGAGTTAAGCCAACACCCCACGTGTTAGTTTAGTACTAGGTATCACTTATTTCATGCACGTCTTGTTTTAATATTTAAACCTAGAATTTGTATTCGATTCTCATACTTTTTGTTTAATCATTATCTTTGAAAGAAAAAAAAATAGAGGCAGTTCGCATAAAATTTATAATAGGGACCGTGATCTGTAAATCCAATTCCAATTTATGGAAAAATTTCAAGTGTAACTAGGATACGGGTGTTTCAGTGGTTTTAATAGTTAATTTCAATTAATATATTATATATAGAATAAATTATCATTTGTATCCATAAAAGATACAGACACGATGACAAATGTACGCATATAAGAATAAAACGACAATTGTAACCACGGAAGATGACTTCCGTGTGCCAAAAGTACCCGACGTTGGTTACGTAATTAGTCTGTTAGGGTACTCTTGGGCCTTGGCACATGAAAGCCATCTTCCGTAGTTACCGTTTTATTCTTATATAGGTACATTTGTCTGTATCTTTTATGAGTACAAATAGTAATTTATTCATTATATATATTTTTTATAATTCAGATCCAACGGTTAAAATAATTGAAATACCGGTATTTCTGGTACACTTAAAATTCTTCCCCAATTTAAGAAAACAACAAACATTTAAAAGATGATAACTGTAACTATAAGATCTAGTGCAAGTGATAATTACTTGAGTTGTTTAAGCATTATTATGTTTCGAATTCCAATCTTAGAGTTACTTGTATGTAACAAATACTGGTCTCTTACCTTACCAGTGAATTTTCACCTACTGTCTTATAAAAAGAAGCAATAAAACTATCTAGAAATGGACCTTTGCAGTGCCAAGAGAGTAGTTTTGGGTCTACCAATTGATACCCTTAACCCAAAAAACACACAAAAAAAAGGGCTATGAAGGCTTTATCCATTAACTGAATTATCATGAGAGCTACGTTTCAGAGTAGCCTATAGAGTGGCCTCTCAAATTCGTTACGCATACTAAAATAATTCCCGATATCTCAATTGCGCCGGTTACGGTTTTGATTCGAGTAAAATTACAACATATTATTGAAAAATTATCCCGTATGACACTCGAAATAGCGAAATATGATATTCCTTTGTACCAACAAGTAGTCTTAGACAAATTTATCGCGTAGTGAAATTTGAAGGACAAAATTAATCTTCTTAATGAACATAAAATGTGTTAGATGATAAAAAAAAAATGTAGCGTAGCAAAAAAAAAATACTAAATACATACGTATTTTTCATATATTTTCATATATATAATCATATATTGTGAATATATACCTATATTAGCTATTAAACATATTTTAACAATTTATGTAAATTTATAGTTATAATTATTAATATTTGTTAATAATAGAATATTTTAATGAAAAAATAATACTGAAACGTTTTGGCATCCAACTACTATGATAATTACTTCATGTTATCATGTCTTTGAGAATTTTTGTTAAATAATAATTTTAATTGACAAATTTAGTATGATTTGTTTACTACTCGTTTAGTGTTTAAAATTTATAAGTTCGTATACTAAAAAGTATTTTAATATATTTTAAATTATTATTTAATTATTATTTTGATAATTATATTATAAAATTTGATTTGATCAAATAAATCATTTAAATGGAATTTGAATTTATTTTAAAGATTACTTGAAAATTAAAACATGCAAATTTTTTTGCTTATATATCAACTAGTATTTTTATTCGTAATAACATTACAGGAATATAAATTTTTTAAAATTACGGTACACTTTGTTCTGACAGTACAGATTATGCATGGCACAAAAGATTTATAAAATCAAACTACTTTTACAAAAAAAGTCCTAGGTCAACAAAAGTCTCTGGCTAAGTAGACCAAGATATTTGTAGATAAAAAATCAAATAATAAGATTTTTAGTTATTATTTTTATATGAAAAGTCTAATTTTTTATTAATAATTAATTTTAACATTCGTTATTTAAAATTTAAAATAATTTAACGTGTATGCTTTTACATTTAATTAGGTGTTAACTATTAAGTTTGTTGCACAAATAAAAATAATTAATTTTTATATTTGTTATTTAAAAATAATATTTTTTTCTCTCTATGTATATAAAAATATAATTAGATATTAGCATAAAAAAAGTATACTGATAGTTATAAAATTAACTCAAAATTAATTTTTTTAAAACAATTAAATTTTGATTCTAACTTTTAATTCTAACGTTAGTATTCTCTCCAAATTATATGTAATAAATATTTGAAAGAAGAGAAATAAAAATATTGATTAAAAAAAGATAAGCGGTGAAAATTTAAAACTAAATAAAAAACTAAAAAACTATATATGTATATAATAACATTAATAATAATATTTTTATTTAAATTATATTATTTTGTTAATTTTGTTTTTTGTAGAAGAGAAAAATAGAAAAAATAGAGAATGAGAGAAAAGAGAGAGAAAGATAAAGATGAAAAATGAGAGTGAAAGTGAGAGTTTGTTAATTTTGAAAGAAAAATATTTATTTTAATTGTAAAAAAAATATCGAATGACATATTTTGATTTGTCAAATTACTAATATAAAATATTTATTATATATAGAATAAAAACAATAGAGAGAAATAGAAAAATGGAGATAGGTAGATGAGAGAATTTAGGAAGAAAATTTATTAATTTTGAAAAAAATGTTTTCTCTCAATTTTAATAAGAGAGTGTCATGTGACACATTTGATTGTTAAATTAGATAGTAATATATGATACATAATATAGGTATATTTTAATTTTAATTTTAATTTTAATTTTAATTTTAATACAATTAAAGAATTTGATGTTGCATATTTTAATTGTCAAATTAGTAATTAGTCATTGATATTGATAATGATATATAAAATAGATAGAGTGATTGAAAGAATTAGAAAAATAGAGAAAGGAAGAGGGAGGATAGGAGAATTCTTTAATTTTGAAGGAAAATATTTGAATTCAATTGCAATGAGATTGGTTGTAAATTTAGTAAGGAGAAGAGGAAAATTTCTTAATTTTGGAATGATAACATATGTATTTAAGAGTTAATTTAAAAAAATAAAAAATAAAATTTTATTGTTAAAAATAGCTTAGAAAAAAATAGCTTGACATAATTCACATAAAAGATGGACTCATTGTATATTATAATGATCAGTCCAAGTTGGGTAGGTTAGACATTTTCATCTATTCTAAACTGAAAACAGGAAAAATCGGTTGCAAGCTTTTTGTAGACCTTTTGTAATTGATATGCACAATATTATTATTCACTAAATCTTGACCACATATATTATTTAACATATATCTTAATGGTTGTAGAAATTGAAATACCATAATTCCGGAAATGGATCCTCTTCAGTTTTTTCAACACTTGATAAAATACAGTGCAATCTCTCACCTTTGATTTTAATAGTGGGACCAAAAATAAATAAGAGAGAGAATGTGGTGAATGGTTAGATTAAACACTACACACCATCCAGTTTTTTATTCACTGGAGAGGATCCACTCCCCTATAATTCCAAACAAATAGAGTGACATATGTGAACATCTTCCCATATTATTATCTCAACTCTTTTCTATCAAGTAACTTATTATGTCATTAAAGACTAACCCATATTATTATCTCAACTCTTTTCTATCAAGTAACTTATTATGTCATTAAAGACTAACGGAATGTATTCTTGTCAATTCCAAAGATATAATAATTAATGCAACTGGTATTTCAAAAACTATTTTAATGCATCTAACTCATATGAAGAATCACTTTAAAACTGAACTCGATTATCATTCTGATCTATTTTATTTGATTTAAAAATTAATATCCTTATACTCGGTTAAATTGTTATTAATATTCCACTACAAAATGCATTATAAGAAGAAAAAAGAAAGGAACATTTTTCACGGCCCCTAATTGTCAAAAAATTGGTCTTGACATTACTAATTATTTAAAACAGGAGATAAATATATTTTATGTTCTAAAATTAAAATTTTGTTTTAATTTTATCTTCTAACATTTTATCTAGCAACTGTGCTAAATATACACTAAAATTAGCCATTAAAATCAACCACTAATATAAAATACATATTAAAATATATATTAAAAATAAATTAAACTACATATGTATCTACAAAAATACATAGTAACTAATTTTGTTGGCTTATTTTAATGTACAAATAATATTTTTGTATTGAAAATAAATTAAATAGCACATGTATTTGTATATATATGGTGGCTGATTTTAATGTACAAATAGCATTTTTATTTATTCTATTTTGTACATTAAAAACATTAAGGAATAAAATCAAAACCAAGGATGCACAAAAGCATACTTATGACTTATCCCTATTCCCTATATTAAAATCAGAAGCAATAAACTGGGACGTTCAAGCATTCAGCATTAAAAAGCAGCACTTGCTTTACACCACCGGAGAAAAAAAGAAAAGAGAAGCACATGCTTCATGAAAGGTCTGATTTTAGGATAAGCGTAGTACAATTGGTCTCTAAAACACTGAAATTGTACAACAAAACTATGAATAATAAATCTAAAACTTAACTCGGTAACTAAACATCATACAAAGAACCCAAGTCCTTACTTGGTACCATGAACTAAAAAGTAAAAAAACAACAATGAATCAGAGCTTCCATGCTATCATTTGAATGATGATGATGATGATACAATAATGATACAAAATGACTAGAGGGGGATCATTTATACTTCCCAACATACACAGAGTAACCTAGCACTCCCACTGTTCCAGAAACCAGAAACACTGAACACCAAGCTGAAACACGATTGCACGAACTTGGCAACAAAACCCCAAAGGTGCTTCCCCTTTTTGGGGAGCATCCCTAAGAATAAATAATCAAGAATTAACCCTTGAATCTGAATGGAAGATTTAATGAAATAGAGTACCTTCATTAGTTGACTAGATGTCAACACTATAAACAATGAATGATGCCATGGATAAAAGTCAGCAGGTCAAGCAATTTGTGTTAAATTCAGAATGTAGTGCTACTCTCACTTGCAGAAATTGATGGGCCTTCGGACTTCACCGTAGTTGGTCCTTTGCTGTTGATGTCGAGTCCCTGCATATGATTTTGCATTATTTCCGAGAGTGGATGAGAACTCGATTGTTGTAGTTGATGCGTTGGCATGCCAGATGGGGCATGAGCAAATGGTGGCAACTGCATGTTCTGGTGATCAGAAGGACCTGATTGGGGTTGGATCGGAAAGAAATTTGCTCCTGTGAATGGCATCTGGTGCATTCCAAGGTTAAAAGACTCAGTGGGGCTCATCATTTCGCCAGTGGCAACCTTAAGCCTCTCGACTTCTTTCTTCAGTGCCTCATTAAGAGCTAAAGCAAAGCAGAAACCATTTAAACATAATTAATTAACACTAATAGCATACTTTAAGAAATGTGATGAGATTCAAATGGTAATAATGGTTACCATCACGAAGTTGTGCTTGTTGCTCCATGGCTTGCAGGCGGAGCTTAAGCTCTGTGTTTTCAGTACTCAGACCATTTGTGTCCCTCTACAAAAGATAAAAAGCTGATTGAGTCGTATATTCATACTCATACACAAGTTTCGTACTAATGGAAGGCGAGGTCAACTGCTTGTTCTTCAGTATTTTGATATGAAATTACAAACTATTAAGAGGAAAAATACTTCAAAGTAATAAAGCAAATATATTATAATAAAGAAAGAGCAGAAAAAAGAAGAAAACAGAAGTAAATGTTCCATTAAGTTCTATGAGACCTCAGGTGTTCATAGATCAAGCAGTTGAATTTATTGCACTGAGCTACATTGAAATCCAATATTAAAAAGCAGGGGCTATTATAGAATGGAACTCCTGCAAGTGTTATTGCAAAATAGATAAACTTAGAAGTGGTTTTTTTGTATTAGATATCTGTCAAAACAAACCTGGTATAGTGTCAGCTGGGCAGAAAGGGTTGTGGCTTCAGTTTGAAGAGTCTGAACTTTGCGCTCAAGTTCTTGAATGTAGCGAGCCTTTCTCTCTTTTGATCGAGCAGCAGATTGCCTATTTGCAAGTATCCTAAATGGACAACAACATAATTAAACTATGAGAATAATAAAAAAACAAGATCTACAGGAATTAGTAATTACTAACATTAAAGTCACTCAAAGTTAAAGGAAAGAGAGCAGCCTCTTTTACACAATCCCCTCAGGCTCCTTCCATTTCAAATGCTCAACATACAAAATTACTTAATATTTTTGCACTGAACAGGAAGATTCTTAATGATCTCTAATTGTTCATAAACCATAAATTACAAATTCATCAATTGAAACTTGGACACATAAGCACTATACTATGACAAGTTGACATCCCTTTTAAGTTTTAACCCATAAGATTCAAACACCATAAAAAATCTTCGTCACTGAAGTATTGACAAATTTGCTTCTGCGACAACCTAAGATCACAATAAGGGTAGACTTTCCCACAACCGCAAACTTATACTGATGACAAGAAAATTAAGTATCATGGAGAATACCATAATTGTCAAAAAGCGTCACACACAAGCATAAATAACACAACCCTCCAAATTCTGTTCGTTTTTCTCTTCCTCTCTCACAAATCTACTAACAACATACATTCATCTTGAATCCTCTCCTGGTTAGTCAAAATAATTCAACTTTTACTTCTCTAAGCAAAATTCTTGGATATATAAATATAATGACCAGTTAAGAGTGATGTGAATGAAAAAATCCGAAAACTATACTCTTAATATAGAAACCAAGCACAAACTTCACTTAGTCAATGATTTAGACTTCAAAACAAGATCCAATCTGTACTTCAAAAATCCACACTACTAACGAGCTTACTCAAAACATCAAAACCTAAATCTAAACCATTCAGCAACCAATCCAAATCCAAATCCAAATCACGAAAGAAGAAAAACATCGCAAATTGAAGTATGCATTTTGAAAAATTAAAAAGCAAAAATGATTGAAGACCTCTTAGCACGCTTGGGATCAATGGTCCAAAGCTCAGCGAGCTTATCAGGAGGCATAGCTTTCTTAGCGTCCATGATCTCCCCAAACGACGTCGTAGAACCATCCACAGAGTTACTGTGCCTATGCCTCGGCCTCGGAACCGCCTTCTCCGATTCTGTACCGTTACCAATCGGATCCGATCCGTTTCCCGATCCGCCCGAGCCATTCCCGAGCTTGTCCACGTCAATGTACGTCGTGAACAGGTCATCCTCCGATCCGATCTCGTCGAGGCTGGCCGTGGAGGAGCCGCCGGTGAACGGATCCGACGGCGAGAGGTCCATCATGTCGTCAGGTAAGCGGAAACTGACCTCAGAGTGAGCTCGGCGGTGGCCATTGGCGGCGGAGCGAACGAAGAGTGAGGAGGCTGAGGAAGTTGCGGCGGTGGAGGGGGCCGGTGGAGGTAAGTGGGAAGCGGAGTTTGGAGGTGGTGGTGTTGGTGGTGGATCTTGCATCTGTGTTGTTATTTGTTGCCAATTCCTATGCTTCTTCTTTGTCTTAAGTCTTGAGAGTCACACAAACAACTACAAGTGAGTGAATGAATGAGTGCAATTCTCTCTGTCTTTCATCCCTCTCTCTCCGCTTCCCTTTACTCCCAAGTTCCGGCAATTAACAA
>NC_029791.2:19389512-19400842 GCF_000816755.2 Arachis ipaensis | reverse complement strand
ATCATATAAAATACTAAAATAATCAAATATTTTTATATTTTACGTTAAAATTATTCATATATAAAAATTTTAACTCTCATTTTTCTATAAATTCATATAAATATATAATAAAAAAGATTATATATAATCATATGTGATTCGTCCGTGTAGGGGTGACCGAGCTATAGCGATTCCGAATAACACTCGTTGAGGAGGGAGAGCTATACGTCGATCTGGACGGAACACCGCGACAAAAATACCTGCAAAAGATACTCCGACGCTCAAGTCAATAAGGAGGTTTAGTAAATATACTAAGTTAATGTAAAACTAAAGGTAGAACCTGATCTTTAGCCGGGGTTGTATACTTGGCTTTATAGATGATGTTTTGCTCGTTTGTTGCGAATAGGTTCGAGATTCTGGGTCAGTTATCGTGTTCTGTTTTAGGTGATCAGATTTTGCTTACCAGGTCTCTCTTTTTTTCAAATTTTCGGGTTCGACTTTATTTTTTTGTTCCGAGTTTTTGGGTGGCCGAGGTATAGGTTACATATCATAGCCCCCAAGCTTGCCTTGGTTTGGACAGGACAAAGGCGAGCTTTTTAGCGGTAATATCGTATACCTCGGCCATGGATTTGTTGTTGCATCCGTACCCCGTAGCCCCCAAACTCGGATTGGTTCTGTGCAGGAATTTGAAACGGTCTCTACATTTAATTTTTGCTTTGTTCTTCGCGCCTTAATGAATGATTGATTTGACGTGCGTTGCGCGTTTCAAGGTGCCCCTGGCCGTGTGATTGAGGGGGGTTTGAACGTGGGTTTCTTCAATGGTTGAGATGAAAAAATAACGTTTCATATGTAACTGCTTAGTTCATTTGTAATATGCGTGTTCGCAACCGTTGGTTTTTGCATTTGGGAATTGTTGCTTTCTGATAAAAATGAGCAAAAAAGGTGAGTGTTAATCTGTTCTTCTGCTTCCACTTCCTTTCTTGTTTGCTTTTGTTTTCTTGCTTCTGTTTCATGGAAGAGGAAAAGGTTGGTGTTAATGAAGTTGACCCATATGGTTGGGTTGATGCTAGGGTTAGGGGTTATTCCTCGCAATTTAGTGATAGGGAAGCTGTTGAGATGTTGGGTTCTGATGTTTGGGTTAGAGATGGTAGTGGCATTAAGATAGAAATACTCCCTTGTCAGAGTAGTGATCGCGTCTTCCATCGTCGTGATGATTGGTCCTTCTTTTATATGTATAGTTGTTTGTTTACTGAATTAGGAGTTAGGCTTCCCTTCACTGACTTCGAGTGTGGCGTTCTTTATTGGTTGAACTATGCTCCGACTCAGCTTCATCCAAACTCGTGAGGGTTTGTGAGGGCTTTTGAGATTTTGATGGATTTACTTGAACATCCTCCTTCTCTTAGGTTGTTTTTCTCGTTGTTCCAGGCTAAAGGGGTTGGTCGTGGGCTTTGGGTTAATCTGAGTAGTTATCCTTGTCGTGCCATCTTTGGTCTTTACAAATCTTTTTTTAAAGATTTTAAAACGATGTTTGTTAAGGTTAGGAGTGTGCCTGAGGAGTTTCCTTTTTACTTAAACGAGTACCTTATAGAGAGGTTTTCTCTGTCATGGTGTCCTGAGCCTATGCAAGTTTTGGACGTGGATGATAGGTTTGTTGATGACCAGATTGTGATGGAGTTTCTGTTTGAGATGTTGGGTCCGAAGGAACTGTTGTCTGTAGCCGAGTTGTTAAAATGGGATACTGATAGGCAAGCTGTTTTGGATTACATAGGTAATTTGGGCATTTTTGCTTTATTGTCGTTTTGACTTGGTCTGTTCTTATTTCGTCGTTTGTTATGTAGGTGAGAAGGCTCCAACTATTACTACTGCCGGATTGAAGTCGTTTTTTAGTCAACGAAAAAAGGGGGAGAAGGAAGGGTCGACTACAAATGCTAAGAAAGGTGCTGTAGGTATTCCAATTCAACCTGATCCGACCTATAAACCGAAACGGAAGAGAGGGCATGTGAAAGGTAAGGGAGACTCTTCTGCAGATCTTCAAATGGTGGAGTCGGCATATGAGTCTCAAAAGAAGTTGCACGACTATATGGGGACGTGCATGCTCGATCGCTGTGGGGGAAGCTCTATCCATTCTCTACTATGGCTGATAAGCTCTGCTGCTTTCCTGATGATCTGAAGTTGATTAATGAAGTCGGACATGTTGGGGAGAGCCGTTTTCTACTGGTGTGTGTAAACTTGTTTCTCATGATTCATTATTTTTTTTTTTGTATTTTGATTGTTTGTCTCTATTGTGGGTGATTGGTGCTCGTATCGTGGCTGTTGGAAGAGCTCAGGAACTTGCTTTTGAGAAGGACCATAAGGCCACCTTGGAGATTGCTGAGCTTTCCTCGGCCGTGCAGGAGAAAGACAAAACCATTACCGAGTTGTCTTCTTCCTTGAGGTTGAAGGAATCAGAGCTTGCTGAGGAGAAACGTCTTCAACTTTCCTCCAATGAACAAGCCAAAACTGTTAAGGCTGAAAATGAATGTTTAGAATCTAGAATCAAAGAGTTAGAAAACGAGGTTTATGAGGCCTTTGCACAAGGTTTTGATCATGTTGTGGCGGTCGATGACAGCAAGGAATCGAGCATTGGTGACAAGGCGGACTAGGCTGTTTCGTTTATGTTTTGTAAAGTTGTGTATGGCTTTTTTGCCTTGGATATGTACTTGACTCTTTATTTAGATTGCCTTTTAAATATTCCCGAGTATGATGCTCGGGTCATGTTTATTGATCTCCGAGTATGAAGCTCGGTTTATTTTGAATATTGGAATTTTGCTGTTTGTTATAAGATATGTTAGTTGCCAACATTATGATAACCTAGATATTGGATTGTTTGAAATAGTAGTGACTTTCATACAATGATTTGTGGCGTCTGGCCTCGTTAAAACCCTCTTCGAGTAAAACCCATATTGTTTGGGAAAAAAAACTTCAAAGGGGAAAAAGAGTACCTTCATCCGCGGATTACAGTATATGTTATGATTGATATTTCCTTAGGGAGAATACATTCCATGTTCCTAGAATTTGGCCTCCCTTGAGGGTTTCTAGTTTGTAAGCCCCCTTGCCGAGGTTCTTGACTACTTAGAGCGGCCCTTCCCAGTTCGCTGCTAGTTTTTCATGTGCTGGGGGTTTCCGCGCTTCTTCTGTTCGTCTTAGTACGAGGTCTCCTTCATTGAAAGACCTTCGAACGACCTTTTTATTGTGTCTTCCTTCCATGAATTTTTTCATAGCTCGTTGTCTTATGGCTGAAATGTCTCTTTCTCCTCTACAAGGTCTAGCTTGGCTGTTCTAGCTTGCAGGTTACTTTGTTGATTGTATAGCTCGGCCCTTAACGTTGAAATGCTGACCTCTATTGGGATTAGTGCTTCTGCGCCATATACTAGTTTGAAAGGAGTTTCTCCTGTAGCAGATTGGATTGTAGTATTATAACTCCACAAGATTTCTGGAATGAGGTCGGCCTACTCGCCTTTGGCTTCGCCGAGCTTTTTCTTTAAACCCTGCAAGATAATTCTATTAGCGGACTCGATCTGTCCATTAGTTTGTGGGTGCTCAACCGAGCTGAAATGATATTTAATGTTGAAATTTGTTAGGAAAGAAGCGAGTTTATGATCTGTAAACTGCCTTCCATTATCAGAGATTATTTCTCTTGGTATGCCATACCTACATATGATATTTTTCCATAGGAAAGATCTCACCTTGTCTACTGTTATGTGTGCTAGTGGTTGTGCTTCTATCCATTTAGAGAAATAGTCTATTGATACTAAAAGGAATTTTACCTGTCCTGGCACTTTTGGGAAAGGTCTGAGGATATCTAGTTCCCATTTATCGAAAGGCCAGCTTACCTCTACGGTGTGGAGCTTTTCGGATGGAATTTCTGAGACTGTGGCGTGTTTTTGATTGTTGCATGCTTTGACTTTTAAAATACAGTCTCTTTTGATTGTTGGCCAGTAATACCCTATCTGTAATATTTTGGCGGCCAGTGCTCGGCCTCCGATGTGGTTCCCGCAGACCCCCTCGTGTGTTTTTGCCATGACTTCTTCGGCCTCATCTTTGCTGATGCATTTGAGGAGTGGTTGTGAGTATCCTCGCCTGTACAGGGTGCTTCCTATCACTGTGTAGAAGCTTGCCCTCCTTTGGAAGAGTGGTAAGCTTGATTCTTTCTTTGGTACGGTTCTTGTATTGATGTATTTGAGGAAAGGTGTTCTCCAATCCTGTACCTGCATGATACTTGATATTGTATTTAGCTCAAAGCTCGGTTTATCAAGTGTCAACTGTGATAGTGCTGGTGTGCTTGTTGTCTGCCTAGTAGTGGCTAATTTGGATAATACATCAGCTCTAGTGTTTTGCTCTCGGTTTACATGAATAATGTTAAATTCATTGAACTTTGAAATAAGATCCTTTGTTATGAGCCAATACTTCTCTAACAAAGGATCTTTTACCTGGTAGTCGCCTTTGATTTGATGTACTACTAGTAAAGAGTCGCAGTAAACTATTATCCGAGGTATTTTGAGTTGTTGGGCGAGCTTTAGTCCTATCAGCAGAGCCTCATATTCTACCTGGTTATTGCTTGTAGTAAAGTGGAACTATAGTGATTGCTCGGCTATTACTTTGCCTCCTTCCTTTAATAGTATGCATGCTCCGCTTCCTTCTCTGTTTGATGCTCCATCTACGTGTATACTCCAACTCGTCTCTGCGGGTTGTGCCTCGGTAGTCATTTCTGAGATGAAGTCGGCCAGTATTTGTGATTTCAAGGTTTTCCTTGATTGGTACTGAATGTCAAACTTAGAGAGCTCGATGGACCATTTGATTAATCGTCTAGCAAACTCGGGTCTGGTTAATATCTGTCTCAGAGGTTGGTCAGTACGGACTATTATTGTGTGGCTCTGGAAATAGTGCCTTAGTCTCCTTGCCGTGGTGACTAGTGCTAGCACCGGTTGTTCTATTCTCAGGTATCTTGTCTCCGTTGGCTGTAATACCCTACTGATGAAGTATACAGGGCTTTGCATTTTCCCTGTTTCAACCACTAGGACCGAACTTATAGCATGGTTAGATACTGATAAGTATAAATGCAATGGTTTACCTGTTTCTGGTCTCTGGAGTATTGGAGGTGATGCTAAGAGCTGTTTGAGCTCCACAAAAGATTTTTCACATTCCTCGGTCCATGCAAATTTCTTATTCTTAGAGATTATTTGGAAGAAATGATATGATCGGTTTGCCACTGCAGGTAAGAAACGTGACAGGGCGGCTACTCTTCCTGCAAGTTGTTGAACTTCTTTTATTGTCTTCGGGCTTGCCATGTTCAGTATTGCATTGCACTTTTCTGGGTTTGCTTCAATCCCTCGTGAAGTCAGCATGAAGCCGAGGAATTTTCCTCCTTAAACTCCAAAGGCACATTTATCTAGGTTAAGCCTCATGTTGTATGCTCGAACTTGATTGTAAACTTCCAACAAGTCGTCGCAATGTGAACCTCATTCAGTTTTCTTTGCTACCATATCATCTACGTAGATTTCCATATTCCGACCTATTTGTTGTCGAAATACCTTGTCCATTAGTCTTTGATACGTTGCCCCTGCATTCTTTAGGCCAAAAGGAATTACCTTATAGCAAAAATTCCCATGTTCTGTAATAAAGGCTGTTTTGCTTTGGTCCTCTGGATGCATTAGGATCTGGTTGTAACCAGAGTATGCATCCATAAAACTTAAGCTTTTGAAACCAGAGGCATTATCTACTAATTTATCAATGCAAGGTAACAGATAATCATCTTTAGGACAAGCTTTATTTAAATTTGTAAAGTCGACGCACATGCGCTATTTACCTGAGCTTTTCCTTACCATTACCACATTGGAGAGCCATGTGGTGAAGCAGATCTCTTTAATGAATCTTGCATTGAGGAGATTCTTGGTTTCCTTTAGTGCTCCTTGTTTTTTCTCTTCTCCTAGGTTTCTTTTCTTTTATGCCACAGGTCGGACTCCCTTGTCAATTGCTAGCTTGTGGAAGATGACTTCTGGATTTATTCCAGGCATGTCATCAGGCGTCCACGCGAATAGATCGGCGTTGCTTCGAAGTATTGTTATTAGTTTTGATCGTTCTTCCCCCTCTAAGGCTTCTCCGATGTGTGTGAAATGCTTCTCATTTTCTGTTAATATTACTCGCTGGAGGTTGTCCATTGGCTGAGGTCTTTCATTGAAATCCTCCCTTGGATCAAGCTCGGATAATGTTAAGATCATGGCTGTATTATGGATTGCTTGCACTTGTGGCCGAGTTGTCTGTTTTGTTGAGTTTTGCTTTAGGCTGGCATTGTAGCACTGCCGAGCTTCTTGGTGATCCACATACATTGTTGCTATCCTGTTTTCCTGCACGGGAAACTTAACACACAGATGTAAAATAGACACTAATGCCCTGAATGCATTCAGAGCAGGTCTTCTGATGATAATATTATAAAGGCTATAACAGTCTACTATCAAATATTGGATATCAATCGACTTTGAGATAGGGTCTTCTCCCATCGTCGTCCTTAACCATATATGTCCCATAATGGGGACTCTTTCTACGGAGAAACCAACCAGCTCTCTAGAGGAAGGTTGCATTATTTTTTCTGATAATTTCATTTTTTTGAAAGTGGAATAAAATAAAACATCAGCACTGCTACCTGGATCTAGTAGTGTTTTTCTTACCAACAGTTCTCCAGCTTGAATGGAGATTACTACCGGATCGTCGAGGTTAGGGCTTGCCAATTTGAAGTCTGATTGATTGAATGTTATTGTGATGTCTGCGTCTTTTTCTCTTTGGAGGTGTGTTGTTCCTTCAATTGCTAGCATCGCTCTATAACTTCGTTTTCTAGCCGAAGTTGTTTCACCCCCACCTGCGTAACCTCCTGATATGTAGTTGATAATACCTCTTGGCAAGTTGGGTGATGTCCGTTTTCCTTTGTCCTTGTCTGTTGATGCTCGTGGGTGCTCATCTCTGTCCGAGGTGACTTCTTTGGTTTTACGTCCTTCGACGTACTTGTCTAGGAGTCCTTGGCGTGCTAGTCTTTTGAGTAGGTCTTTGGCAACGATGCACTCGTCTGTAGTGTGTCTGAACTTTTGATGAAAAGCGCAATGCTTGCTTCTATCCACGAACCTTTGATATTGGTAACTCCCTGCTCGGGCCGGCGATTTTACTATTTTGGCATTGAGAATCTCCTTGATGATGTTCTCCCTCTTGGTGTTGAATCTGGTGTAGGTATTAAATTTTGGTGTGAGCTTGAGAGGCTTCTTTGGTTTCTTGTTGCTCGGTGATCTAAAATTTTTTTCCTCATCTCTTCTGTGTGGCTGTTTATCTGCTTTCTGGGATTCGCAGAGCTCTTCGATCTCCATCTGGCCTGCGGCCCTTTCTCGGAACTCTTTTAGTGTCTTTGGTTTAGTTACAACAATCATCTCCCAGAACTTGCCAGGTCTGAGGCCGGCTTTAAGGGCGTGCAGGTGGACTGCCGGATCTAAGTCTTGAATCTCCATGGTTGCCTCAGCAAACCGAGTCATGTAGTCCTTTAGGCTTTCATGTTGTCCTTGTTTGATAGTGCCTAGATAGTCTGATCCGTGCACATATATTCTTGATGCGGCAAAGTAATCGATAAAAGACCTTGCCAGCTCCTCAAAAGAAGAAATTGAACCTGCAGATAACTTAGAAAACCAGAGTAACGCAGCACCATCAAGGTAAGTTGAAAAAGCTCGACAGAGTACAGGTTCATTGTTAGCGCCATTAAAAAACATCATGGATTGGAATTTCTTAATATGGGCGCGGGGGTCACCAAACCCTTTGTATGGCTCAAGGGCGGTGGGCAGCACAAAATTTTTCGGCATCTGAAAACTGGTGATTTCTTCAAAGAAAGGGTTGCCCAAGGTCAGCTTTTCCTTTGGCGGGCTGATGCTCAGAGGGTCCGTGTTTCCCTGGGCCGAGCTTTTAGAGTTTTCTTCCTCGTATTTTCCAGCATTGTTATGGGCGGACAGCTCGGCTATCCTTCGTACTTCCGCTTGAAGTTCAGCAATCTGAGCTAAGAGCTCTGCTTGCGTGGGTTGGTGGACCCATTATCGGCCATGTTTGAAGATCGGGAATCCTGCAAAAAAGAGTAAAGAGTTAGGCAAAGAAAATAGTGGGGTTAGATGAGTTTTTGGCCACACGGTGGGCGCCAAGTGATTCGTCCATGTAGGGGTGACCGAGCTATAGCGATTCCGAGTAATATGTCGTTGAAGAGGGAGAGCTATACGTCGGTCTAGACGGAACACCGCGGCAGAAATACCTGTAAAAGATATTTCGACGCTCAAGTCAATAAAAAGGTTTAGTGAATATACTAAGTTATGTAAAACTGAAGGTAGAACCTGATCTTTAGCCGGGGTTGTGTACTCGCCTTTATAGATGATGTTTTGCTTGTTTGTTGCGGATAGGTCCGAGATTCTGGGTCAGTTATCGTGTTCTATTTTGAGTGATCAAATTTTGCTGACCAGGTCTCTCTTTTTTTTTTAAATTCTCGAGTCCGACTTTATTGTATTGTTCCGAGCTTTTTGGGTGGCCGATGTATAGGTTACGTATCAATATGTAAAGTAACGTTAAGTCAACAAAAAAATATGTAAAGTAACGTTATAAAAGAATGACAATATTAGTTTTGAGTAATAAGAACGGCAATCCTACATATATAAATATTTTTGTAATAAGTTTAATTAAATTGACATAAATTTAACAAAAAATTTGCATGCATATGGTACCGTTTTTCTTTTTGCACTTTGTTAGTAGAAAAATTTTTATTGTAAAGCACATTATTGATTTAACGTAGAAATTTTTATATATAGCACATAACATATAAAAATTTCTACATAGTACAAATTTATTAATATAGTACAAATATTTTTGTTCATAGCATAGAAATTATTCATGTAAATATATTTTATTAATTAGGTGAGTTAACTATAATCTTTTAAAAAATTTTGTATTATGTGCTAAAATTTCTGTATTTTATTAGTTGGATGCAATATTTTAGACATGTAGTCTTTCAAAAATAATTTGCTACATACCACAACAATTTGTGTTATGCACCAAATTTTTTATACTGTGTATCAAATTTTCTATGATACACGTATTTTGTTAGTTAAGTGTCAATGTTCTAAACATGTGGTCTTTTAAAATTTTGTGTTTTATTTTTAAGAATCAAAATTTTTGTACTATGAATTCCAAGTTCTCTGCTATAATCTTTTGAATATATATAATAATGATAATAATTAATGAAAGAAGATGAGAAAAAAAAGGAGAAAAATCAAATAAGAGAAAAAGAAGAAGACCATGTTAAATAAGAGAAGAAGAAGATCACGACGATGATAACATTGTTGAAAAAGAAGTGCGCATAACAAGAAATTCAAAAAAGAAGTTGAAGAAAATGACGACGACCACATTAAAAAAAAATGCGTGTATCTAACTTGATTAAATTGGTCGATAAAATTGTTGATACGTTAAAAAAATACGCGTATCTAGTTTAGTTGAATTGGTCGGTAAAATTGATTGGCCACATATTTTTATTGTAATAATAATAATAAGAACTAGCTTAAACTTAACTGATAAGAATATAAAAAGTTGTGTAGAAAAGATTTGGGGTGAATGTCTTTCACGGGATGTTTGGGGAGGCGGTTAAAAACGGACGCATATTTCTGCTACTAGTTGGTAGAGATCATATTGAGCTGTCACATCTACAGTTTACGGATGATACGATTCTATTCTGCCCTCCAGAAGAAGAGATCGTTAAAAATTATAGGAGGATTCTCTGTTGCTTTGAATTGATGTCGGGGTTAAGTATTAATTTTGACAAATCTAGTTTGATTCCAATCAACTGTGATGATCGATGGGTAAAGTGTATGTGCAGCGTACTGGGTTGTCAGGAAGCCTCTCTCCCAGTTAAATACTTGGGGATCTCGCTAGGAGCTAACTCGAGATTGGTGAAGACTTGGAAGCCAATTATAGATAAAGTGGAGAACAAACTGAGCATATGGAAAGCCAAGGTCCTCAATAAAGTCGGTAAGTTAGTGCTCATCAAATCTGTGTTAAACAGTCTCCCTGTTTATTATCTGAGTCTATATAAAATGCCAAAGGCTGTTGTAGAAAAACTGATTTCTCTACAGAGACGATTTCTGTGGAGCAAGAAAGATGGTAAGAATAGTATGGCCTTGGTCATATGGGGGATGGTGCAGGCGCCAAAAAAGTTTGGTGGTTTGGGTGTTGGGGATACCATGGTGCATAATACAGCCCTTTTATTTAAGTGGTGGTAGCGCTTTTCTAAGGAGGAGTGCCCGCTATGGAAGAAGGTGGTCTGCTCTTGTAATAACCTAGACCCAAATGTGATGCTGTCCTCTCAGGTTTACCTGTTCGGGGAGGCCCTTGGAAGGATATATGTCAGATACAGTTCAAGGATCAGCAAGTAAGGCAGAAGATGATTACTAGGCTGTCAATGGAGTTTGGTGATGGGAGAGGGACTCGTTTTTGGAAGCATGTCTGGTTGCGTGATGGTTCTCTGAAAGATCAGTTTTCAAGACTCATCTTAGTTTCAAACCAAAGAGGATCCGTTATAGGGGAGTGTGGATTTTGGATGGGGTTGAGTAGATCTGGAACTTCCAATGGAGGCGAGAGTTATTCCAGTAGGAGTTGGATTTAGTGAACCAGCTACATGATATACTAAGACTGGTCAAACTTGCTAATGGCAGAGAGGATAGAGTCATGTGGAAATTTGATAAACAAGGAGTCTTTTCTACTAACTCTTTTGTGCAGGTTTTGCAGGCGGAAATAACTCCGGAGGATATAACAAGCTACAGCTTTACGAGGACAATTTGGAAAGGGCTAGTGCCGCCAAGAGTTGAACTTTTTATCTGGTTTGTATTGACTGGGAAGATCAACACTAGGGGTGGCAAACGGGCCTAAATCCGCCGGGCCGACCCGTGTAACCCGCCAAAAAGGCGAGTTGGACTGGAAAATTGGGACCGCCAAATAGTAAAAGCCCGCCTAACCCGCACCGCTTAAAGCGCGGGTTTTGACAGGCTTTGGCGGGGCGGGGCGGGCTTCCCCGCCGGGCTTAGTATTTTTTTGACAAGGGGTATTTTTACAATTTTTTTTTTTTGCCAAAACCCAACTTTTTCCAACCCAACTTACAAGAGAATGAAGATGAAAATTGAGTGTTTTGGATTATGTTTATTTTGTTTTAGAGATAATATTTATAATTATATTTTAGATTATGTTTATTTTTCTTTGGGAACAATATTTTATAATTACAAAGACTTTAATGTTTGTGAATATAAAAATTATAATTT
>NC_029791.2:19388660-19389504 GCF_000816755.2 Arachis ipaensis | reverse complement strand
CCTATAATTTACCTATATAAAAACATCTTTATATATTATTAATGTAACAAAAATCGTTACCGTTACTATTTATTACTTAAATGATTATATAAATGGAAACAAAATTATTGGTGAGCATTCCATGTGTCAGAATTAAGATCTATATTTTTATTCTTATTATCATTATTTTATAATTATAGTAGCATATCTTGTTGAGAGTTGGGAATGCAATAGCAATACTATTCAATTCTTTCTTCCTGCCTAACCTAAAGTATTAAATAAAAATATATGTTTTTTATGTACATCATTTTCAATCGCCATGTAGCAGCACATGCAGAATCATGTGACTCGGTTGAAAAGGTCCAGTGATATGTCACTTTATACTGTTTATAAATTGGTGTTTTGACCTTGGAAAAGGTTGCTCTTTGATATTATCATATGCAAGCGTGTAGGTGTGTAGCTGAAAATGATTTAAACTTTAAAGTAAACATCACTTATGATATTTAGCTGCACCCAATATTCAAATTCAAGTTGAAAATAATAAAT
The DNA here is from genome assembly GCF_000816755.2 of Arachis ipaensis. Taxonomy (NCBI): domain Eukaryota; kingdom Viridiplantae; phylum Streptophyta; class Magnoliopsida; order Fabales; family Fabaceae; genus Arachis; species Arachis ipaensis. Next base: position 19,388,979 of record NC_029791.2, on the reverse strand, counting down.
GCAAGTTAGCTAGATCTAGGGGGGAAGGATTTAAACCAAGAGAAAATAAAAAAAAAAAGTTGTGGAAAGTGATGAATTAATGCATGTTTGGGAAAGAGAATTTTTTTTAAATAATTTGTAACTCTAGCATTCTAGCTATTAGTAAAAATTAAAAATACAAAATCAAGGGCCGCTGTCTCTGAAAATATTAATACTTTTATTTAATAACTATGTTTCCAAATCATAATATATGTTACTTATTTTAATTAAAATTGTTTAGTTTAGCATTTATGCAAAATGAAGTTCTTAAACTATATTGCTTCAGTTTAGAATAAATATC
>NC_029791.2:19383871-19388496 GCF_000816755.2 Arachis ipaensis | reverse complement strand
ACTCACCTTAACTTAATAAAAAATTACTAATAAATACAGTGACATATTCATGACAAATCTTAAGTTGTTATTGTTGTAAGTAAATTTTAAAAATAGTTCAAAAATACAATTAAAAATAAAAAATTAATTTACAAAAGATTCTTGTTAGTTGTTACATCATTATTTTCATGTACTATAAAAAAAAAACTAGATTTTTTTTCTACTAAATTACAAAAACTAATTTTGCATTTGAGAAAATATTTATCTTCCATTATTAGTATTTTTTAGGGGTTAAAAATAACAATTATATTTAATCACTTTTTAAATAGGTAGAACACAAATAAAATAAAATGTTTACTTCAAAGTTTGCGACAAAAATAATATATTATCCCAATAATAAACATATTCTTTGTTTTTTTTGGGTTTTGGTCATGATAATAAACTTATTCTTGAATGCTTTGGTGGTGTTCAGAATTGGTCTGTTCGCTAGCATCAGGTTCTTTTGTGGAATCGGATTCGCTTGCAGGCTCAGTGGATTTCTGCCATTACACTTTTATTATTTTTGCTTTTTGTTTTCTATTTTTTTTTTCCTTTTTCGTGGTTGGGGTCATTAGACTTATTCAGAAGGACTAAGCTTTAACTGGTTCACCCAATTTTTTCCCTGTATTTTCGTTTCAGGCCCAACTAGCATACATTCAGCGGCCAGCAATTTTATCAAATTCTGGCCAGCATGTAACCATCAAAGAAGAGTGAGCCATTGGATGAAATCTCACATTAATCTCGCACCATTAAAAGCCTCATTGATGACTATTTGATGGCTATAAATCCTAAATGTTGCTGGCCCCTAGCATTCCTCTTCTCCTAATACTTTAGGGTATCTTCGAATGCGATTTTTTGTTTTTTACGTACCAGAAGATCTATGCCATGCACGGGTGAAAGATCTTTGTTTGCTAAAATTTTTCTATTGGATCCTGTTCATAAAAAATATTTTATTGTAATTTTATTTAAAAAATTCAAAAAAAAAATCTTAATTATATCATTTTTAACAAAAAATACGATAAAATTTGACACTTAATATACCAAAATATCATGGTTTGAATAATTTTTTTAAAAAGAAGCATAGTTTAAAGATGGTACGGTTGACTTGAAGTAAACTTTTTCAAACTAAAATATTAATCACGTATTTAGATTATTTCTATATGTCATATATTTTCTTGTAAAATTGTAACATAAAAAAACGCCTATATCAGCTTTTTTTATTAATTAACTATTAAGATTATTTTTCTTTATAGCCATGCCAATTCAAAATTTGAATTATTTTTTTTATTTGTATAATTATGCTAACTTAATAGTTAATATATACCTAATTATGTGTTTCAAAAACTAATTATTTCAATTTAAAAAACTATAAAATCTCAAACAAACGTCAAAAGTAAAAAATATAGTCATGGTGATCAATTTTACAAGTTTATGATCATTAGTTTGGCATAAATTGAAATAGAATAATCAAGCAAATATAAAATAAATATGAAGTGTAATCGTATTGCCTCTATAAAGATATTTTAAAAAATTAATTTTGATTTTGATAATATAGGACAAAAAAAATTAAAATACCAATAATATCATACTATCACAAAAAATGGGATATTATGCTGTATATATTTAGATTAGGAATTCAATCTTAAACTGAGACAAAATACATGAAGAACAAACCTGTTTTCTACAACTTTTTTGAATAAATCAACTGATATTCTAGATCATTTAATATTTTAAGGACAAGTGTAAAAATGCAATCAAAGAATACTTCAAAATTCTAAAGTACAATAAATCCAACCCATATGTTAAATATAACAATTAACAGACAATAAATAATTGAAATTTTTGGTATAATAAACCTTCCTCCTAAAAGTTCCTATCAGTGGCACCAAAATTAAGATCTATTCTACAAGTATTGTCATGACGACTGGTGACCAATTTATTGGTTCTACAACAACCACCTCTAGTTCTCTTATGGAGAGCCATGGTATGCATAGAAGAATCAAGGTCACCACCAACATTAGTACAACATTTAAAGTGTGAGAATTATAAGGTTACCGTCGACTAAGATTTAATAGAACAAATAGAAATCTTAGCAACAACAAATTTACCATACACAAAAATTATTACCCACCACACCAATTTATATATTCATCTATTATCTTAAACCCTGTATATGACAATCTTATCATCACTTAATGCAACAAACTGTGGGGTCAATTCTGGCATGTGAAAAAAAAACATGACATTTAAGATGTCTTAAAAGTGTCGAGAACTTGATACAATAAAATTTCAATTCACCCTTAAATGATATAGAACTTTTAACACCATATTTTTCATTTGAACTGTCATCTTGCAAGCATTTTCACCAAGCAACTAATCATATTCCAACCCATATTTTGTAGCATAGAAAAATATCAAGTATCAATTGGCATGCTTAAGATAAAAGAAATTGCAATTCAAAAGTAAAGTCGCTAAGACTCAGTGAGCTCATGGAAGTAAAATACACTTAAATCTGTTTATCATTGCCCTTTTAATACTCCTAGACTCTTAGTTGTGGATAGTTGATTATAAATCTGAGAGTCAAAATCCCATCCTAAATCAACAATAAGCTCCTCATCAGCTCTCTTATTAATTGGAGTTTCATTCTTGGTCCTCATCACAGATTCAATAAGTGATAACTAACAAAATTTTCTAAAAAATGTAAAAAAATATTATCAAATAAAATTAAAATCGTAATTTTAAATTTATTAGATTAGATTATATTATCACTCCAAAATTCACAGACTAATTAATCCTAATAATAACCCAAACCAAACATATAATTAACCATGGCTTTGCAAAATAAGAATGTGAGATAGATTATTTGATAAAAAGGCACAAATAATTAACTGTAGTGGAATTCATTTATATCTATCAAGTTGTTGAATTACAGTTGCCAACTTGCCATTATGATCATGCATGCTAAATCTATCTATTAATATATAATAAGCAACTAGTGCATGCTTATTTGCTTGAGAAGTGTACATGTCCCTTACATGACAAGTGTATAGCTTATTTAATTGCCAGATGACAGCATGAGAGGTCGACAAATAGAAGAGCAAGATAAATGGATAAAAAGGTCTTTGCAATGTAGATAATTCCAAACTATTCGAAGCATTCAAAATATTACACAGTAGATCTTCATTCTCTTTAAATAGGTTTTCCCACACTCTTACCAGGTTACCATTTGATAAAAGAAACCTTTACTTTACCACTTTTTGGTCATCAAAAGCTTCTTTGTACCTGAAAAAATGGAAGAACAATATGATTTAGTAATTGACGTGAATCCCAGAAAGCTACAATAACATTTCAAAGTGTATGTTGTTAGAATATGAAAAGTTCCAAGCAAGTACAATGAGAGAGAGATCGGTTCGATTGAAATGATTCTACGAGATATTAAGGTATCATTAAATACAATGGCTTATTTATTCTCAATGTATTTGTTTATTTACTTTTAGTGGTGTGATTGAAAAATCTATAATCATACCATACTCAATTTGAAAATGGTTTGCATTATTGAAACATGGTGGCAGAATACATTGCACTATTCCAAGGGGGTTAGTAAAAAAAATGGAGTAGTATTTTTGTTGAGTTTCAAATGTATATAATGACTAATTTCATAGTCTTCGACAACAAGACGAAGGAGAAAAATAGTATGAGTAGGATGTGTTGACATTTTCTCAAAGAATTCAGGTGAATCATGTCCAGAATCCTAGCTTCTCTCTTGATGCTTTCTGACTTAAGTCCTTTGTAGATCTACTAACAACTGATAAAATAGAAAATTTTGAGATGTTTGGTGAGTCTTCTTTATTCTTTATGCATTTATTGCATGTCACAGTAGAGTGACAACTTTACAAATATCTCATACAAGATTTCTTATTTGTAGACCTCATTGGCGAGATTGTTGGTAAGAAAGATCTTAGAAATCTGATTACTAGCAAAGGGAGGAAGGTCAAGCGGCTGGTCGTCATTCTTCAAGACCTTGAGTATGTATTATGCAAATCTCGATAACATTTCATACAGAAAAGTCATTTTTGGGTCATTTTCGTGGTGACAAACTCTTTGCCTTTGTTATTTTATACTTAGGAACAATAGGATGAATTGTATTTTGTTTGGTAAGTTGGTTGACCATCTTCTACCTCATTTTGAAGATGGTAGACATGAACCATTTATTGTGGTCCTATAATATTTCAAAGCAACTAGATGGAATGAGAAAATATCTGTTCAAAGCAACTTTGAAATCTCCAAAGTTCATGTTAATCCAAAAATAACAGAAGTTATCAACTTTAAAAGCAAGTTAAAGGGTTTGATTAACCATATTTTTTTGGTGAACATTTCTATAACTGATGTTTTCCTACATTCACCATTATGTTTAAGTATTTTGATGAATTGTTTAATGTGGTATCTAATTTTTATTAGGGTTTGCCTGGCTACAACAACTCGGTCGATATTTTGGGGTTGTGATTAATCTTACGAGCGATACTGATACTTATCTTATTGTGGTTAGTTAATTACATAGTTGATAATAGTCTTTTAGGTAGCATATGATGAAAATTAAGTGTTGTATT
>NC_029791.2:19362583-19383785 GCF_000816755.2 Arachis ipaensis | reverse complement strand
TCTAGAGGATTCTATTGAAGAGACTGCTTCCAACCTCAATTCAAAACACTTGCTAAAAGAACTTCCAGTGGTGTAAAGACTGCTAACACCAATGTGAACAATAAGGAAGAGCAGAATTTCACTAATAAGCTCAGCTGCAAGGGGTTGAAAAAGTTGAAATTTCATCTTAATAATTGTGATAATTAATATGCTAAACCAAGATTAGTATCAATAGTTACTCTACCTTTTGTTAGGTTATTTATCATAAGATTTCTAGAGTGAATATTGGATTTCAAACTATATTAGTAATTAGTGATGGGCAGAGTATCCAAATATATATTTTAAAACTTATTTTGTGAACTATGTTATGTTATATGGTAATGAAATTTTAGTAAAATATGGTCATATTATTTGTTATACTATTAAATTGATCTGACACATGATATTATTTCCACTTTGATTATTGTGAATTAAGATAATCACAATTATTCAAATTTTACAAAAAAAAATTATATAATCAAGCACATCACAAGAATTACAAGAATAAAGTATGATACAATTCACAATAAATAAATTTTTTTAACTTAGAGAACTGTGTCTTATATGCAGAGGCTTTAACTTAGAAAAACAATAATGTTTAAGTACCCTCCTCCTTTATCCGGATTTGGGACCGACTATGTACTGCAAGCGTAAAAGATGATTGAATCACGTCTTAGGTGGTTTGGACATGTGAGAAGAAGACCGATAGAATATTCAGTCAGGAGAGTGGATGAGATGGAAGATGGACAAGGGGCGAAAGGCAGAGGAAGACCTAAGAAGACCATCCATGAGGTGGTCAAACGAGATCTACATGTAAACGGTCTCTCTGTAAACATGATACATGACCGAGCACAATGGCGTCATTTGATTCATATAGCCGACCTCACTTAGTGGAACAAGGCTTTGTTGTTGTTGTATTTAAAATTTGTAATATGATGACTTTAATTATATTTAAAACTTAACATGTTTTTTTAGTATTTTGTATTTTATTTTCATAAGATAAATTATATTTTAGATAGAAGGAATTTAATTTGAGGTGTAGAACATGGCGGATGCAAGTCTTTAAAATACCTGTAAGTTTGCATTTAGATCGATAAAAATATCCACAAGTAATTAGGGGTAATGGGCCGGGTAGATAATTAATATTTGGACCAGATGTGTATATTAAAACATCCGTCTCGTTTATCTCATGATATCATTTCTAAATTTTATTTTATTTTTTATATTTATTTTTAATTCTATTTATAAAATTAATAGTGAGAGATCACATTTTATTCTCTTAATGGTGCACTTCCCGAATGGCATATGAAACGTGTGCGTCTTCGGATGCCAGTGCTCCACGAACGCTCTAACCAGGGGCTCATTCAACCTAAATCATCTCTCGTTCAGCCGGGCAAAATGATACAATCCGACCATCTACAAGTACGAAACGTACCTCTCCTCCAGACGCATACCCTGCTGATATCCTTCCATCATTACATTTGATACAAATAGTTAATAGAATAACTAACGTAGAAGTAACAACGTTATTATTAAATCATATCTTTTTCTGTGTGTTAGAAAAACATAACCAAAATTTTTTATAATATATTTTCTTGTCAATTTCCTTTTTGTAATGTTACATAGATTACTTTTTTTTATCAATAATAGGCTTATTATTATAATTATTTTTTAGTGAGAGTACATAAAGATTACATAGTATATAAGGTATAATAACTCAACAAATATTTTCTAAAGGAATTTTTCATTCTCTTTAATAATGAGAAGAACTCATTTCTCTCTCTCGTAATCCCTTTTGGTTCATCAAACCATCAACATCACAGCTTGATGTTACCTAGATTAGTTTTTTTTATCAATAATAAGCTTATCATTGTAATTATTTTTTAGTGAGAGTACATAAAGAGTACATGGTATATACGATGTAATAACTCAACAAATATTTTTTAAAGGGGATTTTTCATTCTTTTCAACAATGAGAAAAACTCACTTTATCCAAAAAAAATAATTACAATGATAAAACTATTATTAATAAAAAAATAATCTAAGTAACATTTTTTTATTCACAACTTCTGAGTTTTAATTGAATAAAAAAAATTTGTCACGCTGATTATACAACTCTGATTTTAGTATTGTACAATTGAATCAAACAAAAAAAATATTTGAATCAAAAATTAAAAAAAACCTAAAAGAATGCGTCATCCGCAGCTCCATTTCTTTTCTTCACCTTCTTTAGGCTCGCTGTGTAGGGATCTGGTTCTTAGCGTGCCTGTTTTCGTAGTTTCCGCGCTTCTCTTTGCGCTCCTCCTTTGTCTCGAGACGAATGTGATACAGCTCCTCTTCGACTTTAGACTTTTGTTACTTCAATTCTAAGAAGAACCAAGCGGTCCACTGTCGTGCCGTCCAGAGCAGTGTAGAGAAATGTTTCCTATACACACTCTGATGGGCATTAACGCATTCCTTTTCTAACAATTTCAAAAGTCCAGTCCGTTAGTAGATGTTAGTATTTCTTGGAGTTTGCCAGAAAATGCCTCCGGTACTTGCATCCTTGAACGCATGTTGCGCGGTTTTTCACACAATGTGGACAGCGAGTCATGCTTCTTGACGAAGGTAAATCTTTTCGAGAATCTTTTCGAGAATGAAGGTAAAGAGGAGAGAGAAGATAGCTGCTTACAAAATTTGTTATCTAGATTATTTTTTTTTATTTTGAGGGAGAAAAATGAAATCAGAAGGAATTAAGAGAGGGAGAAAAATGAGTTCTTCTCATTGTCGAAGAGAATAAAAAATCTCTTTTAAAAAATATTTGTTGAATTATTACATCTTATATACTATGTACTCTTTATGTACTCTCACTATAAAATAAATTACAATGATAAGTCTATTATTCATAAAAAAAAATCTATGTAACATGTAAAAAAAAATCAAATCCTGTTGATCAATTATTTTCTTGAAAAGTTATTTATTATTCATATTTTTTTTTAATTTTTTTTCGGTAATATATATAAAATATCAAATATCAATGATAATTTCTTCCTATCGAAATTTCTTGTGTCTGATTGGGTTGTATATACTGAAAATCTAAAAGAGGTTCCATTGGATGGCTTTATTTCCTATTTAGAGATACAATATTTTCATTCTAATTACAATAGCTCATTATGACTATCTTGCTTAAAGTTTGTACATTCTAATTGACACTTATAGATCGAAAGAAAGTCCTCAAACATTTTAGTATAGAAAGGAGGAACGCATCTCATATGTTTCGATAATTATAGTTATCGAGAAAATACGTGTATTGTAATATAAAAAGAAACCACATTGGAGGGTTGGAATTATTGATGAAGGGAGTTACTTCAAATAGTAATTACTCGATGCTGCCACAAAATCAGAATTCAGTAAGGATTCCTATGTTTCATAATATGAGTAATTTTTCAAAAAACTAGTGCAATCTTAAATGGTTAACCTTATAGGAAGATATTCTAATTTCAAGTAGGCTCTTAACACATATCTATACGAAAGTATGAACTTTTAAACCAAAATAGCAAAACATCAAAGACACAATAAGAGATGCTTTTTGGATATATGCAATCAAGTATACACACATAAAGATTTTAACATATAGCTTCACCATTATTGAGAATTTCTCTCTCTAACAATGATTCAAATATAATCAAATTTTAGAAACACTTCGTAACATTAATTACTCAGTGCTGCTACAAAATCAGAATTCATTAAGGATTTCCTATGTTTCATAATATGAGTAATTTTTCAAAAATCGATATCCAATGAATGAATGAATAAAGTCAAGTGTAATTTTCAGGTTCAATAAAAATATTTATTAAGAAAGTCTTAAATCTAAGAAGGATGACAATAGGATTACCCTATTTAAGAAATTGAGCCTCAATGATATCCAATTATGAGACTGTATGATCTATGGATCACCATATTCGTTAATATTTAATGTTAATATTATAGTATAGATAAAATTGAAGAACATGTCATGTTCAGGTGTCATGTCAAATCAAATTTCCAATTTGCTATATTAGATCTTAATTAGATTAGATAAAGTGCCATGATATTAGTGTTAATAAAGGAGGTTCACAGGTCACATGATTAAGGAGATGTGTATCTATGTAGATTATATATATTAAAAACTTAAGAGGTTGCATGGGATGATTTTATCCCATGTTTTGAGATTTTTCTTAAAAGTAGTAATTATGCAGCAATGCCATCAAAATGTTAGTAGTCAAAGAGATCCCATGTTTCATCCTAAGAGTAATGATTCAATGTCAGAAGCACTTTGCATAAAGAGTATACATTCTAATTGACACATATAAAAAGGAATAAATTCATGTAACCTTTCAGAATAAAGTAGAGCAACACATCTCATGTTTTTTAATAAATATGGTTCTCGATGAAACATATATACAATAAACCATTAAAAAGATTTCAGTGGAGAGGTGGACTTTCTGATAAAGGAATTTACTTCAAAACAGTAATTATTCGGTGTTGCAATGAAATCAAAATTCATTAAGTATTTCCTATTTAACATAATAAGAGAAATTCTTTATTTGTGTTACACTTTGGATGAAGAGGGTCAAGTTTAATTTTTAGGTTCAGATAAAATACCAAAAATCTAATCACATTGACAATATATAAGGTGAGCATAACACGTTATTGAAGAAATTATATAGTGTGGAACGCCAATCCAAGCACCATTGGAATGGTGTACTACCTAGCAGAAGAAATTTCTTCAAAGTAGCAATTATTCAATGCTTAATAAAATCTGAATTAGTCAATGATGGCATACATATCATATTAATCAGTATAAGTCAGATTTGAAATAGAATTCATAATGAGTGATCAGTCTATGTATGGCTCGATGCTGCAAAAGGTGATATGCAAGGAGTTTGTTGGATGAGAGACACAATGTATGACTTTTTAGAGACCTGTTAAAAGTACAATTTCAGAAGTTTAAAATAAACAAAAATCAATCTAACTCTATAATCCATTCGGTGATGCGTGCAAATGGTATATAGTATCTAATAAATAATTTAAGAAAGCTTTGGTTGGATGGCACAATCAAATCCAATTCGTTCAATCTATGTTTGAAACATACATCTGCCTTATTTTTCAAATAGGTAGAGCATTATATGAAAAATAAATTTTTGTTAGAATAGTTAAATATGAATAAGATAGTCATGTTTCTATCAAAAGATCTCTAGCTAATACTCTCTCATGAATAGTTCATTGAATATATATGTATTGCATATACACCAAATAGAAAATGACCATCCATAAGCATTATCACTATGTTGGGAGTCTCAAATAAGCCTGATATGAAATTGGTATGGTAGACTTTGTTAACCTAGAAGGGAGATAAATACTAAAATGGGTAGATAAAAGAAGATACAGTAATCAAGGTTAGCAATTTGGTGCCAAACCAGGGTAATATTTTTTTCGTTGTTGGTCCCAAGTGGTGAAATATAAAAGATGAGAACAAATGCCATTGGAAGTAGTATAGTTAATAAAGTGGATAAGTTGACAACAAATTGGTAGAGATGTTTAAGTCACTGTGCTGTTCTTATAGGCTGTGTACTTTTTTGTCCTTACATGGGGTATATATTATACATGGTAAAAAGTGTATCATCGATTTTAACTATGTATAAAAGACCTACATAATTAAAATAACATATATTTACTTTATCAAATATCTGCAGTGTAATTCTATACAGGACGTAGGAATAAAAACACTTTTATTTCTATGCAAAAAGTTTATCTAGGCAAATACAGTAAATGACAAAAAATAGATACATTTTATATACATTGGGAGCTGTGCTGGAAGGCACTCAAATCTGGCTCCTTTTTTCATGTATAATCTTATGTGCAAAAGACAACCCAAGTCAGATTGATTAAAATAGAAACACTACAATGGCGATTCAAAAGAATTATATCTAAAAAACCAAGGACCGTGGACCCAATACATTGGTCATACTCCACAATCTATTGCTCATTAAATAGAGTACTTCACAACCTATTGCTCATTAAGTCACCCCATTCTATTATGAATCTAAATATTTCCTTTCCCTGAAGAATCAATACTAAAACCACATCACAAACTATAGACACCAGCCAAGCACCAAATAACCAACCAGATTATAATACCATAACAACCAGAATTTTAACATGTGTGTCTACAATGGAAGGGACAACAACAAAGAAAATTCAGTTACCTTACCTTGGTCAGGATCTCCTATTGAAGATATTTGCCAAGAGTGATCCAAAGACAGTGGGGAGATATAGATGTTTAAATAAGAGGTGGAACGGTAGGCTTTCCAGTCCGATGTTTCTCAAACAGAACTGGTTCGAGACCAAGGACAAAAATAGGAATGTTATTATTGGAGTTGGCTACCCAGCTATGGAAAAAAATTCCATATGGTTTACAAGAACCAATGTTGATTGTCCTCAACAAATTCCATTAAATCTCCCTGTTTTTGATAAATCAGTTCGGGTGATATTCCATTATTGGTTCTTGCCACGATGTCCTCTGTGTACGTTTTTCTTAGGATGGATTGGATTCCAACCTCCTTATTTGGAATCTATTGATTCGACAGTTTCATACTGTCTCTGACGAGGCAACGCAACATTATTGTCATGCAGTCTCTCTTTACGTGTTTGGTTTCTTAAACGATTCAATGGAGTACCAAATCGTTCATGTATACAAGAAACACTATTCAGACTCCAACATGTCATGGAGTCTCTATAACTCATCTGACAATGATTGGTCTCATTCTGGTGTTGCGTAAACGGCGATTCAGAAGTTGGGCCCTAATTCAATTGTGGTCAATGAATTTGCATTTTGGATTGGCTGGGATGGTCCTAACTTTACTAACCTACAATTATAGCAATGTTTTCATTGCAGCAAAGGTTTGTTTTATCAAAATGAAGTCCCAGATGAAGCAAAGTTTACAGATCATTCACTCACACACCTTTACAATGGTCTTGGATTTATATCAACTGAAAAGATTGGATATAAACAATCTGTGTTAGTGTGGTCTATTAAGCATGACTCTCAGAACAAGTTATGGTGGGAAAGAAAGGTTAGAGTTATATGACTAAGTGTTCCTTACAATCCTAATCTTTTTCTTGAGAACATCATTTTGGTCATGAAATGTAGGACTAGATTCACTAATGATGCTGAAAGAACAGATCTTTTGTAGTCAAAACTTAGGTAGCATTTGGAAGAGAGACAAAGAATGAGAGACTGACACTGAGAGACAGAGACTGAAATAAGTCTCAATATTGTGTTTGATGTAAAATAGGAGACAGAAATTGAAATAAGAATGAAGATCTAATTTAATTTGCACAAAGGGTAAAGTTAGAATTAATTAATTAAAAGGGGGTATTTTAGTTATAAAATATTATTAAAGTTTCCGTCTCTATCTCTAAAAATTTCAATCCCATGTGTCCCCACTTTTGGAGGTACTAAAATACTGAATTTTTGGAAACAGAGACTGAAATTTTAGTATCAATCTTTGGACCAACAAACATAATATTGAGTTTCAGTCTTCCAATCTCTGTCCCAATACCTCAAAATAAACGCTACCTTAGGTATCACTTTGTAAGGATGGAGCACTTGATGCACAGAACTTGGGAGGAGAAAGTGTCTGTTAAGTTAGTTACTCTTCATGCAGAAAGTCTATATATAGTCTGATATTTTGAATTGGATAGAGTGGTAAATACTCTATCAATGATGTTGCTATCAATGTATGTCATGTTGTTGGTTTATGGTTGAGTTTTGTTTATCATGGTTTATTTTAGGTGTTTAGAGTCATTATGGGTTAGTTTTCAAAATAGAAAGCTTGACGTTTGTCCCCATTGTATGCAACATGTCTTTAGGTATTTTATGTTGTGTTATTTTCTACCTAATTTTATGGGTCATCCAAACTCCTATAAGTTTATTAAAGCTAAGTTAAGGAATATTTATGTTACTCTAATTTTTTTTTTTTTAAAATTCAGCATGTATGAAAATGATGCATAAGGTGAATTTACCTATTTCAAAGATTAAAAGGTAATATGGAATCAATGACTATTGGTGCGGATTTTGAGAATATCCACAACTGAACCGGCAAGTGTATCGGGCCGTCCAAGTAATACTTCAGGTGAGTGAGGGTCGATCCCACGAGGACTGAGAAACTGAGTGACAATAGTCAACTGATTGACTTACTCAACTGATTGACTTAGTCAGGTGAATAGAAGAGTTGGTTTTGTGGTTTTTAAAAGCATTAAATAGTAAATCAGGAGAAAAGAAAGCAAATAATGAGTTTGGTGTAGAAATCAATGGGAGAAATAGTTAAGGTATCGGAGATGTTTATTTTTCTGGATAAAGGTTTCTTACCAACTATTTTAATTATGCAAGATTCATTTTATGGCAAACTGTAATTGACTAAACCCTAATCTCTTAGTGATGTAGTCTTCTCTAATCTTCATTAACCGCCAATCTCTTGGTCACTTAATTCCGATTAGAGGGTAAAGTTCAAATCTAGTTTATGGCCACAAAAATTCTAATTACCCAAAGATAAACAGATTATATGTCACGTATCAAATTAGTTCAAGTAATTAGCAATTTAGGAGGAATTTACTTTCAAACTGTGTCCAGGTGAGAGACCTCTCCCGAGAGTTACAAGAACGCATCTAGAATAAGGGTCATGCTCTCATTCCACCCAGATTTATAAAATTAAGAATGAAAGTAATCTTTGAAATTGAATCAGTACATTAATTAAAATAGAAAAGTAATAGTCTTAATCTATAGAAATAAATAGAGCTCCTAACCTTAACCAAAGAGGTTTAGTGGCTCATGACTTACAGAGAAAACAAGGGTTCTGAAAAGTGCGGAAGGGAGAAGATTTCGAAGTCCCCCTAAAGGGTGAATCTTTTCCCTTTTATATCTAACCTAATTTGATTTGAAAATAAAATAAAATATTAAATCCTAAAACTAAAAGATATTGTTTGTAAATAAAAATTACAAAAATAAAATAAAAGATAACTAATAAAGGCTAAATCCAACTAGATATGCTCCAAGAGTGGGCCTTCAACTCGGATTGTCTGGCGCTAAATGCCAATTGAGCGTTTAGCGTCCAAAGAGGGCAGAGGCGTTCCTGACTTGTGGGCTTGCTGGCTTGGCGTTTAGCGCCCAAGAGGGGGCAGCTCCACATCTTTTTCTTTTTATTCCAAACTCTGCCAAATTGCTACGAATTTCACCTGAAATTATAAAAACACTAAAACAACTCAAAGTAGCATCCAAAGAGAATTTTTGCACTAAAATATGATAAAACTTAATAAATTCTAACTAAAATCAACTAGAAAATAAGTAGAAAAAATGTACAAGATGCTCATGCATCAACTATTAACTCGGATACTATACAATTCAGTAAAAAAAAAATTGATATAGAAGATGCAGCAGTTGGACATAGAAAGAATTCAGTTATAGGTTTTCATAAAGTTGTGTGTTTTCAAAAATATAAGTTGAAGAAATAAGGATATATAATAGATTTATACATATTGTCCCTCTATTATATAATGTTATAAGATACTGATTAACACAATATTCAACCCTTGGGGAAGAATTGCTACTTTTCATTATTAATTATAAAAAAATATTCATTTAATATAAAAAAATTCTAATACTTAACAAAAGAAACATCTAATTATATTGTTTGTCCCCATTGTATGCAACATGTCTTTAGGTATTTTATGTTGTGTTATTTTCTACCTAATTTTATGGGTCATCCAAACTCCTATAAGTTTATTAAAGCTAAGTTAAGGAATATTTATGTTACTCTAATTTTTTTTTTTTTAAAATTCAGCATGTATGAAAATGATGCATAAGGTGAATTTACCTATTTCAAAGATTAAAAGGTAATATGGAATCAATGACTATTGGTGCGGATTTTGAGAATATCCACAACTGAACCGGCAAGTGTATCGGGCCGTCCAAGTAATACTTCAGGTGAGTGAGGGTCGATCCCACGAGGACTGAGAAACTGAGTGACAATAGTCAACTGATTGACTTACTCAACTGATTGACTTAGTCAGGTGAATAGAAGAGTTGGTTTTGTGGTTTTTAAAAGCATTAAATAGTAAATCAGGAGAAAAGAAAGCAAATAATGAGTTTGGTGTAGAAATCAATGGGAGAAATAGTTAAGGTATCGGAGATGTTTATTTTTCTGGATAAAGGTTTCTTACCAACTATTTTAATTATGCAAGATTCATTTTATGGCAAACTGTAATTGACTAAACCCTAATCTCTTAGTGATGTAGTCTTCTCTAATCTTCATTAACCGCCAATCTCTTGGTCACTTAATTCCGATTAGAGGGTAAAGTTCAAATCTAGTTTATGGCCACAAAAATTCTAATTACCCAAAGATAAACAGATTATATGTCACGTATCAAATTAGTTCAAGTAATTAGCAATTTAGGAGGAATTTACTTTCAAACTGTGTCCAGGTGAGAGACCTCTCCCGAGAGTTACAAGAACGCATCTAGAATAAGGGTCATGCTCTCATTCCACCCAGATTTATAAAATTAAGAATGAAAGTAATCTTTGAAATTGAATCAGTACATTAATTAAAATAGAAAAGTAATAGTCTTAATCTATAGAAATAAATAGAGCTCCTAACCTTAACCAAAGAGGTTTAGTGGCTCATGACTTACAGAGAAAACAAGGGTTCTGAAAAGTGCGGAAGGGAGAAGATTTCGAAGTCCCCCTAAAGGGTGAATCTTTTCCCTTTTATATCTAACCTAATTTGATTTGAAAATAAAATAAAATATTAAATCCTAAAACTAAAAGATATTGTTTGTAAATAAAAATTACAAAAATAAAATAAAAGATAACTAATAAAGGCTAAATCCAACTAGATATGCTCCAAGAGTGGGCCTTCAACTCGGATTGTCTGGCGCTAAATGCCAATTGAGCGTTTAGCGTCCAAAGAGGGCAGAGGCGTTCCTGACTTGTGGGCTTGCTGGCTTGGCGTTTAGCGCCCAAGAGGGGGCAGCTCCACATCTTTTTCTTTTTATTCCAAACTCTGCCAAATTGCTACGAATTTCACCTGAAATTATAAAAACACTAAAACAACTCAAAGTAGCATCCAAAGAGAATTTTTGCACTAAAATATGATAAAACTTAATAAATTCTAACTAAAATCAACTAGAAAATAAGTAGAAAAAATGTACAAGATGCTCATGCATCAACTATTAACTCGGATACTATACAATTCAGTAAAAAAAAAATTGATATAGAAGATGCAGCAGTTGGACATAGAAAGAATTCAGTTATAGGTTTTCATAAAGTTGTGTGTTTTCAAAAATATAAGTTGAAGAAATAAGGATATATAATAGATTTATACATATTGTCCCTCTATTATATAATGTTATAAGATACTGATTAACACAATATTCAACCCTTGGGGAAGAATTGCTACTTTTCATTATTAATTATAAAAAAATATTCATTTAATATAAAAAAATTCTAATACTTAACAAAAGAAACATCTAATTATATTTTAGCAAAAATAATTAAATATCTAAAAAATATAAAAAAATATATGAAAAAAAGAAACATTCAATTATATTTTTGTAAAAATAATTAAATATCTATAAAATTTAAAAAAATATGAAATTATTAAAGAAATAGATACATTTACATTTGCAATACAAAAAAATTCGAAAAATATATAAAAGAACATCCATTTAGTATGAAAAAGAAACATTCTGATACTTAGCAGAAGAAACATCCATATATATTAACTCGTAGAGATTTTGGATTCACCCAAAGGTATTTGGCTGGTTTTTGGCTAATACCCTTTTGGTTCCCTAGCATTGCTCCTCATAGTAATTAACAATGTATTTATTATACTTTGATTCCGGACACCTAATACCATAGGGTTCTAGTTGAAGGATATTGGGTATGATTTAAATACTTGTAGAATTAATGATTAGTCAATAAGGAATCCGTTAACTCTCGGTAAAGAGTTTGAACTCTATGATTATAATGGCTGAGATGAATAAAACCTTAGCCAAGGGGATTGAATGAATGAAGAAATGAGTTTCTTAGGTCATTCACAGTTCATTATAATAATGGTAACAAGTTAGAGTTTGACAATTAAACCATATTCTAAGGGTTAACCAAGAGTTGGAAAGATGGAAGGAATTATACTTTGTTCTTTTGAGTTTCTTAGTAAAAATATATTACTTTATACTATCGAGTCGTTGAGGAGTGTTGCTAGACGCCAACCTTGATTAGTAAATTTAGTATGACTAATTTACTACTCGCTTAGTATTGAACCTATGGGGTCACACACTAACGAGTGTTCTAACCTTTGCTATAGAATGATTTAATTATTATTTTGATTTGATCAAATAAATAATTATATTAATTCAAAATAGAATATTATTACATTCTTTGCTAGCACCAAGAATATAATAATAGTATGATAATTGAGAATATTAAATGAGACTTGAGAATAATTAGTTATTCTATTTCTAAAATTGCATTCTAAATTTGGATGAGATTCTAACTGATTCTGTTTCAAATTGAGTTATGATACGATACATAAATTTGAAGGATTCAGATTTAGAATTTTAAGATATGATTTAAATTTGAATTGAGAATCAAATTTAAAATCAGTAACAAATCTCATACTATATATATGTATGCCAAGAGTAGAGGAATGTGACGGAGATAAGAATAAAACACAAGGGTTTTATTCCTTTACCTTTACGCACATAAATGTATCTGAGCCTAATTCTTGGAGAAGAATTTTATGGTGTGCAAAGAATTGCAAGAGGTTTCTCAATTTAGATCAGATGTCCATTGGTCAAGGAGTTGACAGCAAAGGTTGGTATCGGTGTGGATACGCATAGAGTCTTCGTACAATTGAAGAATAAAGTTTTTACTAAAGCGTCTAAAGGTATTTAGATTTGATCTATATATTATTGGAATAAATTTTAAACACAAAAATAGATCTTTAGGGAGTAAATGCCCAAAATGGTCCCTGAATTTCAAATCGGTATTCAATTTAATCCTTGATTTTTTTAAATGACCAACTAAATCCCTTAAATTCAGAAACGTGCGTCTCCGTTAGTTCCTCGCAGAAGTGCCGTCAAAACATTGCTGATGTGGAACGTTAACTGCCATGTGGGCATTCTAGCTGTATGCTGATGTGTGCCAAGGTTGAATTTGATTCAAATTGGTATCTGTAATTGCCTAATATTACCCAAATTAGTCCATTTCAATTATAAAACCCTAATTGTCTTCCCTTCTTCAAACTGTATGCTACGTTCTTCTGTTCTTCGACTTTTCTTCTCTTCTTCGACTCTCCTTCTCTTCTTCAGATGAAAAAAGTAATGTTATTTCATTAACAATCTGCTATTACACAAGCAGCAAGTACTTTGATTAGCAAAATAACTTACCTCCACCACCATTCATGGTCTTCCACAAATAATTGAATTTATGTCAGGCCAATATTGACCAATGCAATTATGACAATGGCAGCGATAAATGTGATGAACAAAATGCTAGAAAGAGTGAGGACAATTGCACTAAATGACACAAGATCGCCAATAAACATTTGAAATGGTATTTTTGTATATCAAACAAATTGCTGAATCTTCCTAAGATATCTCTTTGTGGAAGAAGGGTTTTAAAACTCAATTCTAAAGCCGTATCCAATAACTCCATCAAACACGAGTAAGGGGATAGCAATGACTATGAATATAACAAGAATCACAATAATGAAGCAAAACGTGAGAGCAGTTGTGGCACCATAAAATATTGCAATAATGTTGAAGATAGAGGCTATGACAAAAACTAGTCTAATGTAAAGAATTACTGCTAAATTAACACTCCTTTTCTGGAATCATAATCAAGTAACACAATAGACATAGGATGTTGATAAAAAAATATAATGAGACATCATTTATTTTTCATGTTAATTGTATATGAAATTACCCATTCATTTCCAAGCCATAAGCCATAGAAAGATGCTGATGAGTACCTGAACAGCAAAGAAGTTTTTAAGTATCTATCCATCCTATTCTCAAAATGCAGTGCAGTTGCATTTCAGGTAATTGAATAAGTGAACTTAAATCAACATCAAGATCAACATCAAACATCATTACTTATATCAATAGCACCATTTGAATCACCAAATACATTCATTTCTATGACTTGGTCTCCATTAAAAGAACATCAAATTGAACATGCATAAAAAAGTAATACTTTGTCCCTCCCTTAGCAGGACTCCAACAATCCTCCTCAAGCTTCCCAATAAACCCCCAAAATAGAAGGTCATCCAAGTAAAACTGGAAGTAGTAGTCACAGTTAATAGCTTCGTTGAAGCTTGCAACCTCATCAACATATCCATTTTTGGCACAATGTCTCATCAATTTTGTCCTCTCTGAACTTAAATTCATACAAAGCATTGCTCAAATAAAAAGCCACAATAACAGAATTGAAATCCCCATCTTTTTTACGCTTCACTTTACCAATAACTCCCTTTATTCCTTTATTCTTTTTTCTTTTTCCATCATTATAATGTTTTGAACATCATTGGAGCGATTTATCTTAATATAAATTACATCCAGGCATTCAAAATTTGTATCAAAAAGAGTGATAGTGAGAGATTACAAAAACCTAAACACTCACCTTTCACCTTCTGCAATGTGCGAATATGATGATGCTTCATGCAAAACTTGATTCACTGAACACAACCGGGGGTGCCACGGAGGGGCACTTGTGAAGCTCGACAATTGCGAGTTGAAGGAGATGAAGAGATGATGCAGAAGAGAAGAAAGTGTTTTTGATAGCAAACGGCATTGTTTGCCCTGTTCCCCTTAAACGGTGTCACTTTTCAAATTGTCAACTAAGCATTTAACTGCACACATCAGCAGTGTTATAACGTCTGGTAACTTTTGGACTAACGGAGATTCACGATTCCGAGAGTCAGGGATGCATTTGGTCATTTTAAAAAATGGAAGACTAATCTGAAGCGAGTTGGATATTTCAGGGACCATTTTGGGCATTAACTCGATCTTTAGGATTACCTTCTTTTCTTCCGCTGCATGTTATGAACATATGATAATCCTTCAGTGGTATTAGAACTTTAGCTTTTTTGTGTTTAAATTTTTATTCCTATTTTCTTAAAGTTTATGAATTAATAGGATTAATTCAAATTATTTTTAAGCATGTGATTAAAGGTCAATTTTGATTTGATAATTTTTTAAGGCTAAACGTTAGTACATGAAAAATCAAATTTTGATTTGATTGATGTGTTTTGAACACTATAATTTTAGAAATTAGGTTTTCTAATGTTCTTGATTATAAAGAGCGGCCTGACAACCAGGAGTTTTATTTTCAAGATATTAATCAGTATATACATTTGATGTATTAGAGATTTAATTTTATATTTTTACCTAGACAACTTAGGAGTATAAAATTTAATCCATGAATACTGGTAGAAATTCTCTAACAATTGAGATAAATCCTAAAAGTTAGGAGTTTGCCAAAAATAAATTTATCTCTTATTTACAAGGAACAACCTGACAATCAGGAGACTTGTACTCACGGATAGAATTTATTTATGCATATGATGATGTATAAGGAGAATTAATTTTATACTTGAACCTAGACAACCTAGGGGTATAAAATATAATTCAGTTAAATAATTGTTTGACAACCAGATAATTATTTGGGATTATAATTGTATGTGGTACAATTTAATCATATTTATTTGGAATAGGTATGAGTAACAACTTGACAACCAAGGTACTCATTCATGATTCTAAATAATTTTGACAGAGATATAAATTTCTTAATTTACTTTCATATTTTAAATTTTTAAATATGTCCATCTTTCGTATGGCATACTTGAATTGTTCTTATGTATGAAAGGGTTATCATGGATATGATAATCCTATTGAAATAATATTGTCCAATAAAATTGGTGATGAAATAGTCAATACTTGTGAAGTATTTGAAATATTGCTTTACTACCATTTGTGTTGTTTTTGACAATCATGAGTTCCAATTTCAAAGGTATTTACCCACTATTTATTATTAAACATCTTGAGAAGATGTATGATTCCCAAAGTAAGATAGTATGACTATAAAAAATTTTGTTTAAAATAGTGAAATTATTGGGCGATATATTTTAAATTAAACAACTTTAGAAGTTGAAATGCTATTAGGCAAATGATTTTTGCGAGAATTATTCTTGCAAGCATTTTTGAAGATTTATTTTGTTACCATTTATAATTGGCCTTAATTTGATTAAGGTTTGTGATCTTTTTGGAAAAACTCAATATGAGTATTGAGGATGCGAATCAAAATTGCTCTTAAGGGTTGGTTAGACTAATAATAAAGATATTGAGTATTTTTATTATAAAATTTTAAAATAAAATCTCTAATATCTAATTGATATTTTATTGAATAGAGAATGAGATTCTCTTAATGCACAAATACTAGTAATCTTTTGTTAAATATTTGGACTACATTTTAGAAATATTACTAAATTAACAAATTTTTTACTAAATCAATTTTTTATCCATATGAGATATGAAAAAGGCATAAGCTGAAACTCAAGAACATTAGAGTTTGGAGATGTCTTATATGTGTTAAGAGATTGCACAATAATAGAATTGATATTAGGTCCAATAAATGAGATTTATTGGTTACCCTAAAAAAATAATGAGTATTATTTCTATCACCTTTTTAAGACAAAGTATTTGTGATAAGAGTTTGAACTCTTTTTTGAAAAAAGAGATTCCCTCTCAAAGGAAGATAAGGTGAACAAATAAATCTTGATGAAGTTCAAAACAATCTAAAGTTTGATTTGTGCAATGTCAAGAGAAAACTTTGTATTTACAAAGATATATTTTTCTCTTGACATAAAAAGGATTTGATCGTCAAACAAATATTTTGAAAAAGTAACCTATTTATATAATGATATAATTCTATAAAGATAGATCTAATGGTTACTTATATTTTTTTTATAATCATGTTCAATAAGGACTGTCCTTAAAATAAAATTATACACCATTGTAGTGGGAGATTTTATGTTTTGAAAAAACGTGTATTATGCACTAGACGTATATTGCAAAAGATCAAGCACATGTGCTCAAAAGCTAAGGTGTTTAAGGTCAAAAGAGTTTTAATAAACACAAATGTGCATTAAAAATTATACACATGATTGATTGGCTCTAGTGCAAGTGGGAGATTATTGAGATAATAGTATGCCCAAGATCCAATCTATCATGATTGGCTCTTGTGCAAGTGGGAGATTGTTGGGAATAAGGAGTATGACCACAATCCAATCAATCATGTGTCAAATAATTTGTTATTGTTATTATATTAAAATGTTAATATAATAAGGTCCTTGATTAAATGTAGAGATTTATCATTGTGATAGTGATTATAATATTGAGAGATAAATCTTTTATAATTTAATCTAAATTGTTCTTGGTCATAGGATTATTAAAAAGGACATTAATAATCTGAAAAGATAAATATATATAATGGTCTTCATTGGATGAAGATTAATAGATCTCATTTATTAAATTATATATATAGATGGTGCATATATAGATATGACCATTGAATTGACTCACTTTGAGAATTTCTAATGGTTATAATTACCGTATATTTATTAATAGGATATTCTCAAGATGAAAATGGTAATAGAGTTTCCTTTGACCTGCGACTATCATAGTAATTAACAATGTATTTATTATACTTTGATTCCGGACACCTAATACCCTAGGGTGCTAGTTGAATGGATATTGGATATGATTTAAATACTTGTAGAATTAATGATTAGTCAATAAGGAATCCGTCAACTCTCTATAAAGAGTTTGAGCTCTATGATTATAATGACTGAGATGAATAAAACCTTGGCAAAGGGGATTGAATGAATGAAGAAATGAGTTTTTTAGGTCATTCACAGTTCATTATAATAATGGTAATAAGTTAGAGTTTGACAATTAAACCATACTCTAAGGGTTAACCAAGAGCTGGAAAGATGGAAGGAATTATACTTTGTTCTTCTGAGGTTCTTAGTAAAAATATATTACTTCATACTATCGGGTCATTGAGGAGTGTTGCTAGACGCCAACCTTGATTAATAAATTTAGTATGACTAATTTACTACTTGCTTAGTATTGAACCTATGGGGTCACACACTAACGAGTGTTCTAACCTTTGCTATAGAATTATTTAATTATTATTTTGATTTGATCAAATAAATAATTATATTAATTCAAAATAGAATATTATTACATTCTTTGCTAGCACCAAGAATATAATAATAGTATGATAATTGAGAATATTAAATAAGATTTGAGAATAGTTAGTTATTCTATTTCTAAATTTGCATTCTAAATTTGGATGAGATTCTAACTGATTCTGTTTCAAATTAAGTTATGATACGATATATAAATTTGAAGGATTCAGATTTAGAATTTTAAGATATGATTTAAATTTGAATTGAGATTCAAATTTAAAATCAGTAACAAATCTCATACTATATATATGTATGCCAAGAGTAGAGGAATGTGACGGAAATAAGAATAAAACACAAGGGTTTTATTCCTTTACATCTACGCACATAATGTATGTGAGCCTAATTCTTAGAGAAAAATTTTATGGTGTGCAAAGAGTTACAAGAGGTTTCTCAATTTAGATCAGATGTCCATTGGTTAAAGAGATGACAGCAAAGGTTGGTCTCGGTGTGGATACGCATAGAATCTTCGTACAATCGAAGAATAAAGTTTTTATTAAAGCGTCTAAAGGTATTTAGATCTGATCTATATATTATTGGAATAAAGTTTAAATACAAAAATAGATTTTTAAGATTACCTTCTTTTCCTCCACTGTGTATTATGAACACATGGTAATCCTTCAAAATTTTCCTTTGCACCAGTCCTGTCATGCTTTATAGGAGTGTCCAAATCCACATGCTCAATCAATTATAGGATTTTGCAGTGTTTCAATAATGAAAATTGATTGTGATTTATTTTATTTATCTAAAAAATCACTTTGTATATAGTAAATTTTATCTAANNNNTCAGGCTCTATTTTATTTATTTATTGTGTACAGATTCTATTTTAGGAAATGATAATACTTAATACCGTTTCCATTTGATAATGCTATTTCATACATCATTGTATATATACATGAATCTGTTAAAAAAAATTCCATAGTATCCTTTAATTCGATAAATTAAAGATTAGTCTATTGTTGATCTGAACTTTATTTAATGGTCTACCGTTGATCTTGGTCAATGCATTACTGTATACACAATGTGAGATTAAAACTTCCTGACATTTATTTTTTTTTTTTTTGGTCATGCCTGACATTTATTTAAACGGACAAATAAGTTGACTACTTGATTTTCTTTAATTGATTTTTGTCTTTTTGTGCAGCCTGCCTTGGGCCTGTTGATGAAGTATAAGACTCTTTTTTCTTTTTTTGGACACGAAAGCATAGGACTCTTGTCTTAGTATGAATCCTCCATATGGTAAGTTTGGAGCTTTTTTCCCCTTCAAGTTTCGAGAATGGGCCAAAGTTTTCTTGTAATTAATGCAGTTTCATTGTCAGCTCACATTTATTAAAGTGTGTTTGACAGAAATTATTTTTAATATGGAAAGAGAGATGGTGTTTTGGTTGAATATTGATATTTGAAGTGTATTACAGTAGTATGGAAATCATTCAACACGCCCCCCACGTGTTGCAACACGCCTCCACGTGTTGGCTAAGAAGCTGCCACGTGTCCAACACGCCCCCATGTGTTGGCCAGAATGCTGCCACGTGTCCACTACGCCCCCCACGTGTTGGCTTCCCATCCAAAAAATTCACCCATCTGTAATTACACCAAATACTCCCATTTTCAACAAAAACACCAATATTTTTTTCATACAAAAAAAATTAGCCTGTGTTTGAATGTGGCTGAAGCTTGTCCCAATGACAAATACATTTGCTTCTTAAAAATGCTGTCCAAAAAAAATGCTACATAGATTCGAATTTTTCTTGATGAAAAAAGAGTATTTAACGGATGCGTGAGTGGAGTAGGTGTGTGTTCTATGTCGTATTGACAAAAAAAAGTGTGTTTAAATACGGAAATCCAACGAAAACTGAAAAATCAAAAAAGAGAATATGTCTTATATAATTAATTTAGATTGGTTGATTAGTTATTTTACTCGTTTATTTAAACAAGTATCGAGATTTAAATTCTGTCTTATATATGCAGCAATTTAATAGTCAGCAAACTCTTAAATGGAGCTCAAATTCATAATAAATTAGTCTTTGACTTGTCGAATTAAGAGATAGTATAGAACAAATATATATATAGGCCTTGGCGCCTCTCATATACCAAAAAAACAATATATATATAGATTGATCGAGTAGTCACCTCACTCGTCCACTTAAATAAGTATTAAGGTTTGAATTCTGTCTTGTATATGCAGTAATCCAATGATCAGCGATAAACTCTTAAATAGAACTCAGATTCACAACGAATTAGTCTTTGACTTGTCGAATAAGGATATATATATATATATGTAGAAATCGTGTAATGTGTATGTATTTTCAAAACACTAGAATGATCTAAAGTTTGCAAGGCAATTGACAATTTGACATGACTTCCAAGGAATTTGATTCGGGTAGCATTATATTTATTGGCATTCCATTTATCTATCCATAACTATTAATTTCAACTAGAATTTTCTAAGCCATTATGTGAATTAATTTTTTCTTTCCGCACTTACATTCATGGACTGCCATTTGTATGTTGACAGGCGATAAGATTTAGAAAAAGGATTTAAAAAAAGTCCACCAAGTGTACCCCTAGGTATAGAACAGAGTTAGAATGGAATCTCCATGTCAATTTCTCAAGAATCTAATGTTGCAAAAATGAGGATCAATGGTAGCTAGAATAGGTTCTCATAATTCAAGTGGTCAAACCCTCCTAAGATCAAACTTGTTTTATGCGACTTGATAGAAACAAAAACTTTTGACTTAGTTGTCACTATATATTTTCAAACATATTATCAACATGTTATAATTTCTTTTTTTTTAATATATATAAATAAATTAAATATTTTATTTATCAATATGTATAATTTAAAAAGTATTTATGT
>NC_029791.2:19349372-19359979 GCF_000816755.2 Arachis ipaensis | reverse complement strand
AGTCGATATATTTTATTTATTTTATTACTATTTTAAACTGAATTTAATGGTTTATAACTATCTAACTTTTAAATTTTAAATTAGTAACTTCCTGTGTATTACTATCAACGTTTGTTTTGCAAACACTATTCCTTTTTCAAATGTGTGTTTTAAACTTTAAAAATATACTTTCTTAAAATAATAGAAAAATATTTATATTGTAATTTGGATCTATTTACAAAGTAAAAGTCGATATATTTTATTACTATTTTAAACTGAATTTAATGGTTTATAACTATCTAACTTTTAAATTTTAAATTAGTAACTTCCTGTGTATTACTATCAACGTTTGTTTTGCAAACACTATTCCTTTTTCAAATGTGTGAAAAGTCTCTTTTAAACTTAGTGGATTACTGAATTTAAAAGGGATTATTAATTTCACCCTTAATTCTAGATGTCAACCGTTGAGAGTAGTAGATTTAGAAAAGCTATTCATCCAAGCTTTTTATTTATCAAAATCCAACCAAATTGAAATAATGCATCTCAGATCTATGCACACACACGCTATGCGTCTTCTTTTGATCTTTTTCATTCTCTCCTTTTACAACGTCTTTTTCTCTTCCTCCTTTCTCTTCTTTCGAACTTTGAGAAATTTTAAAAAAATCCGGTGTCAAAGTTAAAAATTTTGTGTGTCACAGTTAAGAAATTTTAGTACTATTTTTTACTTCAAGAAGAAGTGTGATTCGCACGTTCATGTGTGAGCGGTTTTTATTAAATCTGGACCAATTTGATTAAAAAAAATATTTGAATGTATAGCAAGACTGCAATGGATTGCCTTTTAAAAATTTGATTAACACTACATCAATTTAAATTTGAAATTGCCCACTAATTTTAGCATAATTACTTTTCAATTTCTTATTCCAGTACTATTTTTCACGTGAAGAAAAAGTGTGATTCACACGCACGTATGTGAGCAGTTTTTATTGGATTTGGATCAACTTAATTAAATTTAGTTGACAATAATATTTGGATGTATAGTAAGACTGCAGTGGATTACCTTTTAAAAATTTGATTAACACTACATTAATTTAAATTTGAAATTGCCCACTAATTTTAGCATATTTACTTTTCATTTCTTTTATTCTAGATTTAGTTACTAATATTATATCACGGTTATTTAACATCTTAAAAAAAATTATTCGATATATAACAATCATTTTTTCATTGTAACTGTACATATCTCGAACCCAAAATCTCTAGATGAAGATGGAGAAACTATATCATTTGAGTTATAACTCGTTGACAACTTTTCATATCGTGTTTGCAAACATGATCTAATTAATTAAAATTTTATTTATCTTTTTTACAGTGTAAACGAAATACATTCATACTTATTTTATTTACACTGTATATATATTATAAAAATCGAATCGAACCGACCAATTCAACAAAAAAAACTAGAGAATTGGACCTTTATTCAGTTGGATTTGATGTCTTGACTATTTAAGATAGAAAACCGATCAAACTTGTTTGAACCGGTCAAAACCGGTATAAATTGTAGCTAAATCGAACCAATCAACACGCAGTTAATTGTAAGCTGATGAATGGGTAGCTATTTTGCAAAAATGCAAAAATAAGGTTTCAAACCTTCACCTCAAGGATATCTATACATGACTAGCTACTGGGTCAATCTTCTTCTTGCTACTTAATGTGTTTATAATTTTATATATTGAATACCTAGTGCAACTTAAAAAAAGAATATTTTTATATATATTTGTTCATATATATATATAAAATAAAAATATTTACATATTAAAATATTAATAAATATATGTATTTTAAATTTTAATTTTATGTTTTTTATTATTTTATATTTTTTATTTATGTGAGACCAGTTCTATCGATTTAACCAGTAATTTATCGGTTAAACCCATAAATAAGTGAACTAGTAGCTTAACTGTTTCGATTACCGTTTCGATCACCGATTTGGTTCTGACAATTATAGACTGTATATGAGATATGTAATATGATTTTAACAACATAAATATTCTCCAAATTATATATATTGGT
This sequence comes from Arachis ipaensis, assembly GCF_000816755.2. Lineage (NCBI taxonomy): Eukaryota > Viridiplantae > Streptophyta > Magnoliopsida > Fabales > Fabaceae > Arachis > Arachis ipaensis. Next base: position 19,357,930 of record NC_029791.2, on the reverse strand, counting down.
AAATAAAATATTTAATTATTTATTTTTAAAAAAAATCCTTTATAATTTATAAAACAATATATATCATATAAACAAATAATAAATAAGTATTCAGCATTCGAATCTCATCTTGTATATGCAATAATTTATTGGCTAATGACAAACTGTTAAATAGAACTCCAATCCACCACAAATTAATTCATGACTTATTGAGTTAAGAAATATCATGAAAAACTAAAAATAGTAAGGATATGTATGTATGTATGTATGTATGTATGAGATATGGTATTTTGCCAATAAAAGTGGGTTTGTATAAATTCCAAAATAATTCTCATAATACTTGTATGATCATATGCAAATATCTTCATATATAACAATTTAATTATCTTATCTATTATATATTTTTCTAGTATATTTTGTGATTGAAAATTATCAATATTATGCTCTCATTTCCTAAAAATATTAAATTTTTAAACTTGCCTTTAAATTATACTAATTTAAAACTTCAATTCAAATTAACAACAAACTTCTCATTAAAAATAACAACAAATTTGTGATCTAATTGAAAAAAATCTCTTTTAAGAAAAAGCTTTTGATTTGAGTTGTTTGTGAAATTTTTTAGAATTAACATCTTGGTAGAATATTGTAAGTTATTAGTTATTAAAAATTAGCTAGCTAATTATTAGTCATGACTTTTGGACTTTAATTATTCTGTCGCTACCCTAATTTTGAATTTTACAATGTTATGCGATAAATTAGCGAGAAACTACTTGCTTGCTAAATAATAAAAACTTTGGTGACAAATTAGCTAGGAAATTGTCCGTCGCAAAATGCATTTTAAGTCATTGTGACGAATTAGCGAGCGAACAATCTGATGATATATACTTGTGATGTCAGAAAAAAGTTCCGAAGAGTGGGGGCTCCTCTCCAATTTCTCTCTTGGATTCTAATAGGATTCAGGAAAGAAAATAGGAATGTTCCTCACTAAATCCCATTTCTCACAAATTTTATTTAGCGACGAACTAGTGTGTGAATTATTCATCGCTAATTGTATATCAAACACTTGCGACGAAACAACGACTACAGTATCCCTCGCTACTTTACTTTTATTCGATTGAACCCCAAGTGACTGATTTGCTAGAACATTGTCACTCGCTAATTATTTTGTGACAAATTAGCGAGAAAACTTTCCTCGCTCATTTTTAGCTACATAAATCAATTTGCGAGAAACAAACTTACTCGTGAATCTCTCACTAATCAGTCGTTATTCTCAAGTTTGGATATTTTGTGATCGTTCATTAAGTTTGTCATTAGTGCGTCGCTAATTTCTCGCTAGTTAGTGATGAATTAGTGACAAAACAAATTTCTCACAAAAATTCGTTGCTAATCTGTTAAATTATTGTAGTTAAAAGGGCTTAAAGTATAACGCCTTCTTGTTTTAAATTGAAAAATGTACATGCAATAAATATAAAAATTGTAAGAAATTAGAGTCCAAGTGAGGCTTACTTTTAGTGTTGGTTGTGTAGTCTATTGGTGAAGAATTGCAAGAAATTAGGCTACCATTTCGTCATGTCATACACTTTATCTCCAATTGTTCTTCCTGCAATGGAGGTGGTGCGCGAAATAAGAACTCGCACAACTGAACCAGCAAGTGCACTGGGTCGTTCAAGTAATACCTGAGGTGAGTCAGGATCAATCCCACGGAGATTGTTGTTTTGAATCAAGCTATGGACACCTTGTAGATCTTAGTCAGGCGATTAGACAAGATAGTTTGTTGAGATAAATGCATAAAACAGGAATAGGGTTGAAATTACTTAATTTGAGTGAAACCAGTGATAAGAGAACGGTTGAGGCTTCGGAGATGCTTCATTCTTCTAGATCAACCTTTCGTACTATCTTTCTCCAACTGTGGTGATTCCTTCCATGGCAGGCTGTAATTGATCAACGCCGGTTTGATGGCCGCCAATCTTCCTCTCTCAGGCCGAACGCCAGGTTTAGTGTGCGCCCAATCTGAATGAGGGTGAAGCTCCTGCAGTTCACCCCGTTGATGATCCTACCCAAAAAGCCACAGACAAGGTCGAATCTTCCGGATCAGAGAATGCTGCGCCTTTGGTTCTAGCCTCTACCACAAAGACCTTAATCTCCCCATACCTCGGCTGAACTGGTGTCTCGAGAAGTCCCCAACGAAGTCGTGGATTAGCCGTCTAAGAGATGTATAATCAAGCTAGTGGTTCAGTGATGTCTGGTTAAGGACTCACACTGAACCCATGTAGAATGAAGATGATTGTCACGGATCATTCCATTCATGAGGTTGAAGAATGAAGATACATCTTAGAATAGAGTCACACACGAATTGAATAGAATAGTAGTACTTTTATTAATCTATGAAAATAAGCAGAGCTCCTAACCTTAACCTAGGAGGTTTAGTGACTCATGCTGATAGAAAAATACAATGGTAAACATAAAAGTGGGCAAGAGTGAGGTAGAAGATCCTAAACATGGGTGATCTTCTCCTGTATATACTAATCTAGTAACTAAGGATTACAGAAAATAAGATAAACTAGTCTTGTAGTGCGAAAATCCACTTCTAGGGCCCACTTGGTGAATGTTTGTGCTGAGCTTGAGTGTTTCCCACGAACTAGTTCCCCTTAGAGGCGTTGAACGCTGGCTTGGGACCCCCTAAAGGGCGTGGGACACCAGCTACTCCCTTATGGGCCAAACGATGCCAGGACTAGGGCTGGTGGCTGGCATTGAACGCCAGTTTTAGGGCTTAATTTCCAAAGTAAAGTTTAAACTATTATATATTTCTGGAAAGTCCTGGATGTTAGCTTTCGATAGCCATTAAGATCGTGCCATTTGAACTTCTGTAGCTCCAGAAAAGATGCTTCAAGTGCACAGAGGTCAGATACTAGCAGCATCTGCAGTCTTTTCTCTGTCTCTAAATCAGACTTTGCCAAAATTCCTCAATTTCAGTCAGAAAATACCTGAAATCATCATAAAACACAAAAACTCAAAGTTGAAACCAAAAGTATGAATTTTTCACTAAAACCCATGAAAATAGAATAAAACTTAAACAAAATATAATGAAAACTATATGAAAATGATGCTAAAAAAGGGTATACAATATCCGCTCATCAGAACACCAAACTTAAACTGTTGCTTGTCCCCAAGCAACCAAAAACAAAGTAGGATAAAAAGAAGAGAAGGATACACTAAATCTCTGAGTTCTCATTGAAGCTCAGTTTCAATTAGATGAGCGGGACTAGTAGCTTTTTGCTTCTGAATAGTTTTGGCATCTCACTTTCCATTGAAGCTCAGAATAGTTGGCATCTTTAGGAACTCAGAATTTAGATGATATTAATAAATCTTCTAGTTCAGTTTTTTTTTTTATTCTTTAACACTACTTCTTTAGAGTCTTGGCCGTGACCCTAAGCACTCTGTTTTCTAGTATTACCACCGGATACATAAATGCCACAAACACTTAACTGGTGAACCCTTAGGATTGTGATTCAGCTTTGCTAGAATCCCCAGCCAGTAGTGTCCAGAGTTCTTAAGCACACTCTTTTTGCTTTGGATCACGACTTTAGCTGCTCAGTCTCAAACTTTTCACTTGACACATTCACACCACAAGTATATAGTTAGGGAAGTAGCTTATTTGAACTGTTTAGGCTAAGAGTTTGTTTCTTTTAGGCCCTCCTAACCATTGATACTCAAAAAGCCTTGGATCCTTGCTCTTGCCTTATAGTTTAAAGAGCTATTGGGTTTTTGCTATTGCCTTTTGGTTTAAAGAGCTATTGGCTTTTTGCTGCTTTTTCTTGCTTCAAGAATCAATTTTTGGATTTTTTAGATTACCAATAACACTTCATTTTTATCATCATTCTTTCAAGAGCCAACATTCTTAACTCCAACATCAAATATGCACTGTTCATTCATGCATTCAAAAAATAAGGGCAATGCCACCACATCAAATAATTGAACTATTCTTAATATTATAACTCGAAATTCAAGTATCTTACTTCTCTTTTTCAATTAGAAATTTTCTTTTAAGTATGGTAAGAGATGCATGGAATATTCATAGCTTTAAGACATAAAAAAAAATTATCATGCACCAGAAACAGACAATAAGATAAAATACATGGAAAACAGAAAAATAACATAGGCAATAGAAGATTAAGGGAACAGGTCCACCTTAGTGACGGCAGCTACTTCTCCCTCTAGAGAATCCAATGGAGTGCTTGATTTCTTTTATGTCACGCCCCTGTCTTTGTTGCTCTTCTCTCACGGCTCTTTGATCTTCTCTTATTTCATGGAGGATGGTGGAGTGCTCTTGGTGTCTCATCATCAACTGATCCATGTTGGAGCTCAATTCTCCTAGAGAAGTATGTAATTGGTCCCAAAAAAATTTTGGGGAGGAAAATACATCCTTGAGGCATCTCAGGGATTTCTTGTTGAGGCGGCTCCATATGCTCTTGCTGTGGTCCATGTGCCGGCTCTCTAACATGCTCGATCCTTCTTTTAGTGATGGGCTCGTCCTCCTTAATGGGGATGTCTCTTTCTGTGACAATTCCGGCTGAATTGCATAGGTGACATATGAGGTAAGGGAACCGGAGGCAAGTGCCTTTCCCTTCCTCTTCCTAAAGGTTTCACCAGTCTTTGGTACCATACTTAGGAGTGGTAGAAGTCAAAAAGCAAAGCTTTTGCAACACCAAACTTAAGAGTTTTGCTCGTTCTCGAGCAGATATGAACAATTGGGAATGAGAGAGTAGAAGGAAAAGAAGAAAGAGGGAGAGATAGAGGGTGAGGTAGGTGGGGTAAGTGGAGTTTCTATGGGACCCACTGGTCCTTGGAGGCTAGGGAATTCGAATTTCCTGCCTCCTTGTGGGTGTTGAATGCCCAGTTCTTGCTCCTGGCTGGCGTTCAACGCCAGCTTGATGCTCCTTATAGGGCGTTGAATGCCCATTGGGGTGCTCCTTCCTGACGTTCACGCCAGGTCTCTGCCCCTGGCTGGCGTTCAATGCTAGCTTCATGCTTTCTGACTGCCGTTTAACCCCAGCTATGTGCTCCTTCTTGGCGTTCAACGCCAGGTCTCTGCCTCCTGGCTGGCGTTCAACGCCAGCTTTGCTGCTCCTCATGGGCGTTGAACGCCCACTCTGGCCCCCTTGTCTGGCATTCAACGCCAACAAGGTCTTTACTCCAGGGTGTTCTGTTTCCAACTCTGGCTATTTTTATTTCTGTTCTAACTACTGCACATGATCACAAACATTAAAAAGCAAGGGAAAACTCTAAAAATAAACTAAAATAAACTCAAATGAAAATAAACAAAAGAAATAAGAAAATAGTGACCAAAGTCAGTTTAATTCATTAAAGTAGGGATAAGGACAAAATACGTAAATAGAGTTGTTTGATAGAAAAGATTAGCGGACTGATTCTAGATGTTCCACAGGTAAGTTTTGTTGTTAGAGGCACCCTAGCTGGGACTGAGTGGAGTCCATAATGAACCTGCTGGGTTACGTGAACGACTAAGTCAACACGCTCAAGAATAAAGTGCGTGGTTCAAAAACCGTGGCAACGGCCCCTAACAAACCTAAACTGTTTGATGGCCTAATAGAAGAACGAATCTAATCCATGAAAAATTCCAAAATAACGAGAAAATTAATACAAAGAATTAAAGAAAAATCTTTTGAAAAGTTTTTGAGAAGTTTTAGAAAAGAAAAGAAATCATTAGAAAAAGGAAACAAACTTAGAACTCAGTTATAAATTCAAACCATAGAAAAACCACAAAGAAACAAAAAGAAGGGAATCAAAAAGCTTTTAACAAGAAACAAAAGGAAGAACCACTAGTTTGATAAGAACAATAAAGAGAACAAACTAAAGTTTAAAAAAATCAAACCATAGAGAAACACAAAAAGAAAAGAATTTAAAAACTTTTCACAAGAATTCACAAAAAGTAACACAAGCTTAACAAGAACCATAAAAAGAATCAAACTAGAATTTTTAAAATTCAAACCATAGAAAATAACAAAAAGAAACAGTTTTAAAGCTTTTAACACAAAAATTAAAGTTTTTTAAAATTCAAACCACAGAAAATCACAAATAGAAAAATTAAAAAGTTTAAAGTTTTTAAGTTTTAAGTTTAAAATTGAAAGAACAATAGAAAAGTTTAGAAATAGAATAGAAAAAGAAATTTAAGTTTTAAAATAGAATAGAATAAAATTTAAGTTTAAAATTTTAAGTTTAAAGTTTTAGAATAGAATAGGTTTAAGTTTAAGTTAAAAGTTTTAAGTTTTAAATTTTAAGTTTAAAAGTTTTAAGTTCAAAAGTTTTAGGTTTAAAATTTAAAATTTAAAGTTTTAAGTTTTAAAAGTTTAAACTTTAAAGTTTAAAATTTTAGTTTAGAAAAGTTTAGAATAGAAAGAAACAAACTGAAGGAGAAAGGTTGAAATTTAAAAATTTTAGTTTAGAATAGAATAGAAAGTTTAGAAAAAGTTTTAAGTTTAAAATTTAGAATAGAAAAGTTTAGAAAAAGTTTTGAAAAAGTTTTATAAGAAAATTTGAAAGAGGAAAATTAAAGTTTTAGTTTAGAAAATAAAACAAAAGTTTAGAACAATTAATCAATCAATGAACAAAATAGAAAATAAGAGGAAAGAGAAAAAGTTTTGAAGGATTGATGAAAAAGAAAGAAGAAAAAACTTTTAGGGGAGAAACTTAAATTTAGAACAATCAATTAACCAACAGTATAGAAAAGAATTAGAAAGGAAAAGAATAAAAAAGCTTTAAAGAATTAATAAAAAAATAAAAGCTTAATCAAAAAAAATTATAAATAAAAGCTTTTTTAATAAAATTAAGGACAAAGAAAAGCCCATAGAGTGATCCTCAAGAGATCTAACACTGTATCTCTGAGGGTTAAAAATAACAGAGAACAAACATGTCCTTGTAACCTTGGTGATACCTAGATCTCCTTCTCGGTGTTGGTTCTTCTTGGAACCCCAGGATATGTCGGGGGGTGAGGACTGAAGATACCTTCGTCGTAATCGTATGGAGGATAACCTCATCGATTGAAATTCGAGTTGGGTGTTAATTAGTAAGATCACGTCGTTTTGATGGTCAAAGTACCTGAAGGTGTTCTTCTCGGGTACCTTAAGGAACGTTTTAAGGACGTTAATCGACTGTGTCATATGTGACTCCCTCATCTGGTCCTACAGATGTCTAACTATGAAAAAAGGAAACGACAATTTCTGGTACGTTTCTCCATCAATCTGTTGGTTGGGTTCAGATCGAACTTGTGTACCTTATTCGACCACCTTTTCAAAAACTTAGTTATGAAAGAGGGTTTCTTCGATTGGGTTGATTATGACCTGTAAGTTCCGAAGTTTGTTCTTCTATTACTTAGGGAAAATACTACGAACCCTCTCCATATCCTACTACGATGTCTTTACGAGATGACTTTATAAAAATCTTACCCATTTCAATCTGTGGAAGATAATGCCTGAGTGTCTATACCGATTCTACAGGAATCTGGTAAGACGACCACCAAGTTAGGTGTACTCTTTCTGTTAACTCCTTCGAGTTCTTGAGTAACTCTGTCAACGGTCGTTAGTCGTAGACATGAGTAGATTACTCTGAAGTTACTTCCCTCTCCAATTCTGTCTCAGGTGACTCAGTCTGGAAGGACTCCTTTCACTCAGTAATTGGGTTGTTGACGTGAAGGAACGTGTTGTTTATAACTTTAAAACTCTTTACGACGTTCTTCGGGCTCGGAGATTGTCTTGATATCTCCGTGTCAACTCAGTTTGATCTGTCGTGAATAAATTTATCTATTCTCTTCTTACAGACCGGGAGTAATCATGGTTCCTCCGACTCGGATTCTACCATGTGTGACAACTCCTTGATTTACTTCTTCTCTGAGTTCTTCCCCGATCTTCGTGTGACAATGTGCTGGGAGAATACCCTTCTTTCGGACTTCATGGTGTGGGAGTGTTCTGGGTTTTCCTCTGGTTCCTGCTCGTGACGAGTGTCAGGAACCTTCCGAGATTCTTCGACGTGTAGTTATCAGGAAAACGACTCCAAAACCTCGTTACCAGAGATAGATGACCTTCTTTGGAGAGACTATGACTCTCTCCGCTTAATGACTACTCCAATGTCTTCCTAATGTACCAATAGTTCCAGGAAGTTGGAGGTGATGGGGGACTGTTTCCTCCATGAAGGTACGTCTCATGTTATGATCTCGGAGGAGGGAACCACTTTTGAGTATGTCAAAAAGGTCTGTAGTTTGAATTCAAACCACAACCTATCAGTGGTGGGTGGTTCCTCCTTCCAAGATTCTCCTTCTACGTATCCCCTACCTCTTTGTTATGTAGGGGATGGGATTGTTCGTTCCTCTTAGTTCGAATAGTGTGATTTTCTTGTGAATAATCCTCCTTAAGTTTAGACTCCCGTGATTAGAGGAGGAGAAGAGGGTACCTCAGTAAAGACAACTGGTTGACCTTCTTCCCCTTCTTTCAGTTGTTAGTTCACTGTTCGATTACTGTAATTTCTTCGCGAACAACCCTCAGTTGGGTTGGTACTCATCTAATAAAGAC
>NC_029791.2:19320942-19321149 GCF_000816755.2 Arachis ipaensis | reverse complement strand
GTAATTTATAATTTATCGGTTAAACCCATAAATAAGTGAACTAGTAGCTTAACTGTTTCGATTACCGTTTCGATCACCGATTTGGTTCTATAGACTGTAGACTGTATATGAGATATGTAATATGATTTTAACAACATAAATATTCTCCAAATTATATATATTGGTAAATAAAATATTAAATTATTTATTTTTAAAAAATTCAATAAA
>NC_029791.2:19311358-19320834 GCF_000816755.2 Arachis ipaensis | reverse complement strand
AATAAATATGTTATACATATATAAAAAGGTAGTCAGACAAGGGCTGTAGCCACAAAAAAAGAAAAAACTACCATTTGTACCCATAAACTTTACGAACGATAATAAAAGTACCTATAGAAGATGAAAGTGACTTTGTACCTATCAAAGGCTGGGTCCGTCTGTCGATAGTATCCAGACGTTATTAACTCGTTTGTTCCGTTAACTTAAAGGCCAATATGGAACATTAAGTGCTTACCTAGTTTTTTTATTTTTACTTTTTATTTTTTAAAGAAGCTTCTAGGTAGATATAGGAAAGGGAGAGAGAGAAGTTAGAGGTCACTTCGCACCATACCATCTTTTTCCTCACTACTTTTTTACATGCCCCAACAGAGAGAGACGTGAACCACCTACTGGACTCCAATAAAACTGATCTGAAGGTTTAAGACAGCCACTTCGAAATTCACAATCGTGATCCGGTGGTGATCCTTTCGTGGCATTGACAAGACGATTGGAAGACAGTTGTCACTCCCACAGTGAGAGGTAAGCCATCTTCCTATAATGCTCGTGCCCAATTTCTCATTTTAGTTACTAATTTTCTCTTTCACTGAACTCGTACACTATGAATTTGGTTAACTGAAGTAGGGTTTTTTGGTTTCACTGATCGCATAGAGTTTGTCACTATGGGGGTTGTGTTTCAGTTTAAAAAATTTGGGAAAATAGTAGGTGTATTTTTATGGTTTATTCATTTTTTGATGTTTTATTCATGCCTTCTTAATTTTGAAAACAACTGGGTGTTGGGTAATTGGTGCGGGAATTTGAATTTTTCACAGCTTAACCGGCAAGTGCACCGGGTCAACCAAGTAATACTTCAAGTGAGTGAGGATCGATCCCACGAAGATTGTCAGACTGAGCAAGCAAATGGTTGTCTAGTTGGACATAGTCAGACAAATCAAAAAGGGGTTTGGTGAGTTGAAATCGCATAAAACAATAAATAAGCAATTAAAGAATGCAAATAAGAATTGGTTTGGTGTGAAAACAGAATGAGAAAACAGTTAAGGCTTCAGAGATATTTATCTTTTCGAATTAAAATTTCTTACCAACTATTTTAACAATGAATGATTCATTCTATGGCAAACTGTAAATGTCTAAACCCTAATCTCTTAGTAATTTAGCCTCTTCTAACCTTTATTAACCGCCACTCTCGTGGTCACTTAATTTCGATTAGAGGGTGAAGTTCAGAAAACTAGTTTACCACCACAAAAACCCTAATTACCCAAGACTAACAAGATTATATGTCACATATCTAAATTAGTTTATGCAATTAGCGATTTAAGAGAAATTTGTTTTCAAGCTGTAGTTCAAGTAAGATAACTCTCTTGAGAATCACAAGAACTCATGTAGAAAAGGGTCATACTCTCGTTCCACCCAATTCATAAGATTAAGAACGAAAATAATCTTAGATTTGAATCAAACATAAATTAAAATAGAAGAATAATAGTTCTAATCCATAGAAATAAACAGAGCTCCTAACCTTAACTAGGAGGTTTAGTTGCTCATGACTTACAAAGAAACTAGGATTCTGAAAACGTACGGAAGGAAGAAGATCCTAAACCTAAGTGATCTTTTTCTTTAAATACTAACCTAAATTGAAACGGAAATAAAATAAAAATAATAAATTCTAGACCTAAAAGATATTATTTGTAAATAAAAATTACAAAAAGAAAATAAAATAAAACTAATAAGTGCTAAATCCACTTGAGAGGCCCAAAGAGGGGTGATTTTGGCCTGCTGCTGGCGTAACGCCAAGGATGGACGTTAAACGCCCAAAAGGGGGTGATGGCGTGCTGGCTGTGGTCCTCTGCTGGTGCTAAATGCCAGTTGGGCGTTTAGCGCCCAAGGAAGATGCTGCGTGCTTTCTTCCTTTTTGCTCCAAACTCTGCCAAATTGCTCCAAAATTCAGCTAAAAATCATAAAAACACCAAAATAACTCAAAGTAGCATCCAAAAGAGATTTTTGCACTAAAATAAAGTAAAACTAAATAAAATCTAACTAAAAACAACTAGAAAATGCTAGTAAAAAGGGTATAAAATGCTCACGCATCAGTAATGTTATAAGCTGATTATGTTTATTGATGGTTTATTCACTTTTTGATGATTAAAGACAAATCCAGGGAGTACAATAAAGATACTTAGGCTTCATGACTATTCCACTGAGATATTGAAGACAAATCCAGGGAGTACAGTAAAGATATATACTTCTATGCCTTGGTTGGAGAGTTCCTTATTAAGAGTTTATGTTTGTCTGAGTGCATGCAAGAGAGGCTTTGTTGAGGGTTGTCGACCTTTTATAGGACTAGATGACACATTTTTAAGAGGATACTATGGAGGCCAGCTACTTACTGCTATTGGAGCCAATACAAATAATCATATCTTCCTAATAGCATATGCAATTGTTGAGTCGGAGACCAAGAATAGTTGGAAATGGTTCTTGGAGTTTCTACAAGATGATGTCGGTGAACATGCAGCAAATGGCTTTAACCTGATGACATGCAAAAGGTAAATATGGTTGATTATGTTGTTTTCATTCGAAATTGTTTTTATTTAGTAATTGATTAAAATTTAGTAAGGTTAATTGTTTATTTTTACTCAGTACTTTTAGTCATTTAGCTATTTTAATTGCTCTGATATTCATTTAGTAAGGTTAATTATTTGTTTTTATTCAGTACTCTTAGTCATTTAGCTATTTTAGTTGATTTAATTTTCATTTATAAACTTTAATTGATTTCATTTAGTACTCTGGTCATAACAGTAGAGAATGTGACAAGAAGAAAGAAGCTATAGCTAGCGGAGAAGCTGCAGCAGGTAGTGGTAGTTATGTCAGGGTGCAGTAGCAACAACTGAAGGTATGGCTACTGATGATCTTGATAAGGATGCTACCAGGGAGCAAGAGATGTATTGGGAAGAGACTTTGGAGGCTGCAGATGTTGAAGCATCAACTTTAAATTCACCTAATATAAGTTTTTTGATCAGTGACTGTAAGGACTCATTGTAGATGGCTGGTGCACGAAATTGTGATCATCAACAATGGCGCCAAAGACTTGGAGCTCTCAAACGTGAATCACACTTTGTCACAATTCCGCACAACTAACCAGCAAGTGCACTGGGTCGTCCAAGTAATAAACCTTACGTGAGTAAGGGTCGACCCACGGAGATTGTCGGCTTGAAGTAAGCTATGGTCATCTTGTAAATCTCAGTTAGGCGGATTCAAGTGGTTATGGAGTTTAAGGTGATGAAAATAAACATAAAATAAAGATAGAAATACTTATGTAATTCATTGGTGGATTTCAGATAAGCGTATGAAGATGCTTTGTTCCCCCTGAACCTCTGCTTTCCTATTGCCTTCTTCCAATCATTCATACTCCTTTCCATGCGGATCTCAGGAATGGCCGCCAATAATTCTAGCCTATACCACGAAGGTTCCAATCTTAGATTAGAAACCCAAGAGATACGCCCATTCAAGCCATTGCTAGTAGAACAGAGGTGGTTGTCAGACACATGTTCATAGGTGAGAATGATGATGAGTGTCACGGATCATCACATTCATCAAGTTGAAGAACGAATAAATATCTTGGAGAAGAAATAGACTTGAGTTGAATAGAAAAACAATAGTACTTGTATTAATTCATGAAGAACAGCAGAGCTCCACACCTTAATCTATGGTGTGTAGAAACTCCACCGTTGAGAATACATAAGAACAAATAGTGTAAGCATGGCCGAATGGCCAGCCTCAAAGGTCTAAGGACTAAACGTCCCAAGATGTGTGTAAAAAGTCTTCAAATACAATAGCAAAAGGTCCTATTTATAGAGAACTAGTAGCCTAGGGTTGCAGAAATCAGTAATTAATGCAAAAATCTTCTTCCGGGCCCACTTGGTGTGTGCTTGAGCTGAGCATTGAAGCATTTTTGTGTAGAGACTTTTCTTGGAGTTAAACGCCAGCTTTTGTGCCAGTTTGGGCGTTTAACTCCAACTTTTGTGCCAGTTTTGGAGTTAAACGCCAGAATTCTTGGGCTGACTTGGAACACCTGTTTGGGCCATCAAATCTCGGGCAAAGTATGAACTATTATATATTGCTGGAAAGCCCAGGATGTCTACTTTCCAACTCAATTAAAAGCGCGCCAATTGGGCTTCTGTAGCTCCAGAAAATTCACTTTGAGTGTAGGGAGGTCAGAATCCAACAGCATCTGCAGCCTTTTTCAGCCTCTGAATCAGATTTTTGCTCAGGTCCCTCAATTTCAGCCAGAAAATACCTGAAATTACAGAAAAATACACAAACTCATAGTAAAGTCCATAAGAGTGATTTTTATTTAAAAACTAATAAAAACATAATAAAAACTAACTAAAATATACTAAAAACATACTAAAAACAATGCCAAAAAGCGTATAAATTATCCGCTCATCACAACACCAAACTTAAATTGTTGCTTGTCCCCAAGCAACTGAAAATCAAATAGGATAAAAAGAAGAGAATGTACAATGAATTCCAAAAACATCTTTGAAGATCAGTATTATTTAGATGAGCGGGGCTTTTAGCTTTTTGCTTCTGAACAGTTTTGGCATCTCACTTTATCCTTTGAAGTTCAGAATAATTGGCATCTATAGGAACTCAGAATCCAGATAGTGTTATTGATTCTCCTAGTTAAGTATGTTGATTCTTGAACACAACTACTTTATGAGTCTTGGCCGTGGCCCTAAGCACTTTGTTTTCCAGTATTACCACCGGATACATAAATGCCACAGACACATAACTGGGTGAACCTTTTCAGATTGTGACTCAGCTTTGCTAGAGTCCCCAATTAGAGGTGTCCAGGGTTCTTAAGCACACTCTTCTTTTTGCTTTGGACCTCGACTTTAATCGCTCAGTCTCAAGTTTTCACTTGACACCTTCACGCCACAAGCACATGGTTAGGGACAGCTTGGTTTAGCCGGTTAGGCCAGGATTTTATTCATGTGGGCCCTCCTATCCACTGATGCTCAAAGCCTTGGATCCTTTTTATCACCCTTGCCTTTTGGTTTTAAAGGGGTATTGGCTTTTTCTGCTTGCTTTTTTTTTTGCAAGCTTTTCACTGCTTTTTCTTGCTTCAAGAATCAATTTTATGATTTTTCAGATCATCAGATAACATTTCTCCTTTTCCTTTCATTCTTTCAAGAGCCAACAATTTTAACATTCATAAACAATCAAATTAAAAAATATGCACTGTTCAAGCATTCATTCAGAAAGACAATAGTATTGCCACCACATCAAAATAATTAAACTATTTTAAAATTTGAAATTCATGCACTTCTTTTTCTTTTTCAATTAAAAACATTTTTCATTTAAGAAAGGTGATGGATTCATTTTCATAGCTTTAAGGCATAGACACTTAGACACTAATGATCATGTAATAAAGACACAAACATAGATAAACATAAAGCACAATTTTCGAAAAACAGAAAATAAAAAACAAGGAAATTAAAGAATGGGTCCACTTTAGTGATGGCGGCTTGTTCTTCCTCTTGAAGATCTTATGGAGTGCTTGAGCTCCTCAATGTCTCTTCCTTGCCTTTGTTGCTCCTCTCTCATGGTTCTTTGATCTTCTCTAATTTCATAGAGGAGGATGGAATGCTCTTGGTACTCCACTCTTAGTTGTCCCATGTTGGAACTCAATTCTCCTAGGGAGGTGTTGATTTGCATCCAATAGTTTTGTGGAGGAAGATGCATCCCTTGAGGCATCTCAGGGATTTCATGATGAGGAATTTCCTCATGCTCTTGATGAGGTTCTCTTATTTTCTCCATCATTTTCTTAGTGATGGGTTTGTCCTCATCAATGAGAATGTCTCCCTCTATGTCAATTCCAACCGAATTGCAAAGGTGACAAATGAGATGAGGGAAGGCTAACCTTGCCAAAGGAGAGGACTTGTCCGCCACCTTGTAGAGTTCTTGGGATATAACCTCATGAACTTTCACTTCCTCTCCAATCATGATGCTATGTATCATGATAGCCCAGTCTATAGTAGCTTCGGACCGGTTGCTAGTGGGAATGATTGAGCGTTGGATGAACTCCAACCATCCCCTAGCCACGGGCTTGAGGTCATGCCTTCTTAGTTGAACCAGCTTCCCTCTTGAATCTCTCTTCCATTGAGTGCCCTCTTCAGATATGTCCATGAGGACTTGGTCCCTTCTAGTGTAGGGGTGTGCATCTCCTTGCATCATAGGCAAGTTGAATGCCAACCTTACATTTTCCGGACTAAAATCCAAGTATTTTCCTCGGACTATTGTAAGCCAATTCTTGGGGTCTGGGTTCACACTTTGATCATGGTTTTTGGTGATCCATGCATTGGCATAGAACTCTTGAACCATTAAGATCCCGACTTGTTGAATGGGGTTGGTGAGAACTTCCCAACCTCTTCTTCGGATCTCATGTCGGATCTCCGGATACTCATTCTTTTTGAGTTTGAAAGGGACCTCGGGGATCACTTTCTTCTTGGCCACAACTTCATAGAAGTGGTCTTGATGCACCCTTGAGAGGAATCTCTCCATCTCCCATGACTCGGAGGTGGAAGCTTTTGCCTTCCCTTTCCTCTTTCTAGAGGTTTCTCCGGCCTTTGGTGCCATAAATGGTTATGGAAAAACAAAAAGCTTTAGCTTTTACCACACCAAACTTAGAAGGTTGCTCGTCCTCGAGCAAAAGAAAAAAGAAGAGAGTAGAAGAAGAAGAAATAGAGGAGATGGAGTGGGCGTTGTGTTTCGGCCAAGGGGTAGAAGTGGTGTTTAGGTTGTGTGAAAATGAAGGAGTGAAGATGGGTTTATATAGGGGTGAGAGGGGTGTGTATGGTTCGGCCATAGAGGGTGGGTTTGGGAGAAAAAGTGGTTTGAATTTGAATGGTGAGGTAGGTGGGGTTTTATGAAGGATGGATGTGAGTGGTGAAGAGAATGGTGGGATTTGATAGGTGAGGGGTTTTTGGGGAAGAGGTATTGAGGTGATTGGTGAATGGGTGAAGAAGAGAGAGAGTGGTGGGATAGGTGGGGATCCTGTGGGGTCCACAGATCCTGAGGTGTCAAGGATATCTCATCCCTGCACCAAGTGGCATGCAAAACGCCCCTTGCTGCCAATCCTGGCATTAAACGCCAGGCTGCTGCCCATTTCTGGCGTTTAACGCCAGCTTCTTGCCCATTCCTGGCATTAAACGCCCAGAATGGTGCCAGACTGGGCGTTTAACGCCCATTCTGCTACCTTTACTGGCGTTTAAACGCCAGTAACTGTTTCCTCCAGGGTGTTCTATTTTTCATTCTGTTTTTCACTTTATTTTTGCTTTTTCAATTATTTTTGTGACTTTACATGATCATCAACCTACAGAAAACATAAAATAACAAAAGAAAATAGAAATTTAACGTAGATAAGTAAAAATTGGGTTACCTCCCAACAAGCGCTTCTTTAATGTCAATAGCTTGACAGTGGCTCTCATGGAGCCTCACAGATGTTCAGAGCAATGTTTGGAACCTCCCAACACCAAACTTAGAGTTTGAATGTGGGGGTTCAACACCAAACTTAGAGTTTGGTTGTGGCCTCCCAACACCAAACTTAGAGTTTGACTGTGGGGGCTCTGTTTGACTCTGTATTGAGAGAAGCTCTTCATGCTTCCTCTCTATGGTGACAGAGGGATATCCTTGAGCTTTAAACACAAGGGAGTCTCCATTCACTTGAATGATCAATTCTCCTCTGTCAACATCAATCACGGCTTTTGCTGTGGCTAGGAAGGGTCTGCCAAGGATGATGGATTCATCCATACATTTCCCAGTCTCTAGGACTATGAAATCAGCAGGGATGTAATGATCTTCAACCTTTACCAAGACATCCTCTACAAGTCCATAAGCTTGTTTCTTTGAATTGTCTGCCATCTCCAGTGAGATTCTAGCAGCTTGTACCTCAATGATCCCTAGCTTCTCCATTACAGAGAGAGGCATAAGGTTTATGCTTGATAAACCCCATTTTGGCGGTTTATCCTGTATTGATTTTAAGAGATTTTATCACCTTTTACCCACATTTATTCAATGAAATAGCATGGTTTTGTGATTGTCTCCTTATTTGTGCTTAGATGTGAAAACATGCTTTTAGACCCTTAATTTGATGGTTTTAATCTCCCTTTGATTCCACTAGATGCCTTGATATGTTTGTTAGTGATTTCAGATTGAAAAGGCTAGGAATAGATCAAAGGAGTGAAGAGGAAAGCATGCAAAGTGGAGAAATCATGAAAAGTCAAAGAAGTTGAACTCGCCCATGGACGCGCCACAATTAAGAAGGATAACTAAGATATGACTTCTAATTTTCATACCTTGCCAAGAGCCTTTTATAGTTGTTCGTTTTCTTTTCTTGCCATTTATAATTCTTGTCTAAAAATCCTAAAAACCCCAAATATAACTCACAACCGATAACAAGACACTTCATTACAATTCCTAGGGAGAACGACCCAATGTCCAATACTTCGGTTTATAAATTTTAGGGGTTTGTACTAGTGACAAACAACTTTTTGTATGAAAGGATTATTGCTTGGTTTAGAAACTATACTTTACAATGAGATTTTATTAGTGAATTTCTAAACCGTCAAAAATCCGATCATCAAAATGGCGCCATTGCCGGGGAATTGCAATGGTGTTATGTTATTGGTTATTGTATATATGTGAATAGTGTGAATATGTTTGCTTTTGTTAGCTCTTGCTAGTTTTAGGATTTAATTTTCTTGCTTCTTATTTGATTTTGTTTTCATTTTCTTCTTGCTATCATGAATTCTCACCTTGGCTATGAGTTTGGTTATCAACATGTTGTAGGAAATGAGGACTATAATAAAGATGTGTATCAAGAACGGGATGACCAAAGGTGGGAGGAGCCATATGCATATGATCAATCTTCATGGCAACAACCTCCACCAATGCACTATGAAGAAGAGCCATTCTATGATGCATACCAATCCAATGGCTATGGTGACTCACCTTGTGATTTTCAAGAACCACCACCATATGCCTATGATCCATACCCTCAACATAACTTCCAACCATACTCACAAGCCCCTTCTTACCAACCATCTTCATATGACCCTAATCCATATCCAGCCTACCAACAACCATATGAGCAATATGAACCACACATAGAGCCACCACCACGCCAACATCAACATTTTCAAGAGCCGCCTCCTCCATATTATTACCAAGATGAACCACCTCCAATATATGAAAATTTTCAACCACAAGATGAATACTACTTTCCACCACAACCTCCCATGGAAGAATACTCATATCCATTAATCCAAGAGCCACATGATCCTAATCATATTATCCAAGAGGAACAAGAGTCAAGGGATCGTCTCAAGGAAGCATTGGATCAATTTCAAGCAACCATGGAGTGTGTTGTGCAACAAGTGGAAAGAGTAGAAAACATAGAACCACCACAACTCTACCAAGAAGAA
>NC_029791.2:19277669-19310964 GCF_000816755.2 Arachis ipaensis | reverse complement strand
GGGAAATGAGGGAAGTTGCTTTGTATTGGAACAATTGGAGGAAGCTTTAATTGTTGAAGACAAGGAAGAAGTGGTAGAAGACTTAGGAGATGCGGAGCTTCCATGGGAACATAGAGTTGAAGAAAATCCCTCCAAGATGATTGAAATTGATGCTAGGGAGGAAAGTGCACACCTTCCAAGGCATATTCCATATGAAGACTTGGATGGGATAGAGCAAGAACTGAGTTCCCATGGCAATAAAGAGCAAGCATCAAGTCCTAGTAGTGGAGAATCCTTTGAACTTGAAGAACTTTCTCCCGGTGCATTTGAAAAGGTTGTGGAGGTAAACTTCTTTCACCCTCCCAATTATAGTTTGATTAAGGGAAAAGGCTTAGATAGTTTGATTATTAATGAACAAAGGATTGAATTAGAGAAATATTGTGAAGAGGTGGAAGTCCCTAGAAATAGAAGAACGGGGGTTGGTTATGCTTTGTCAAGATCTTTGGAAGCATCTTTGCCTAGGTGGCCATCTACTCCTTCACTTGAGTGGGTAAAATTCATTTCTATTAGCTTTATTGTCCCACTTGAGTATGACTTGCTTGAAACAGATGGTCAACTTAGGATCCTTTGTGGGATGAAGCGTAAGCGAAAGATGTTTCGTAGTTGGCGTTGCAAATCAAGGCTCATTATAGTTTATGCATCAAACATGAGATATAAAGGTTGGAGTAGTGCTCAAATAGATGGGTCTAGGAGGATTGTTGGCCACTATATAGAGAATTCACCTTACTCACCACCCGGTTGGACTTATAATGATGATCAACCTCAAGACGGGTGTGAAAACAAAGTGTGGGATCCCGGATTACAAGAAGAGGATCAACTTTGGGAGCCCCAAGCTTGTGAAGAACTCCATCAAGACTTGGCTCAATCCATGAAGAATCTTGGGGCACAATGGAGAACCAAGCATTGGTGGGAGTTCCAAGATGAATACAAGCACAAGCCACCTTGATGAGGAGCTCCCCATAAGTCCAACTTAAAGACAATAAACAAAAGTGCTAGGTGGGAGACAACCCACCATGGTAAAATATTTTCATTTTCTCTTTTGTAAATATTTGGTAGAATTAGTCTAATTTCATGTTTTGTTTAGATAGTTGAGTTTAATTGGTAGTTTAGTATGTTAAATAAGGTTTTATGGTATTTTGGTAGCTGTTTGGAGGTTTGGAATGCTTGTATTGATGCAAAAACATAGCAAAAATTTTTGAAAAAATAGAGCACCATCCACGCGTACGCGCACTGCGTGCGTACGCGCACTTCAAGCATTCTCGACCACTTACGTGCACGCGTACATGGCGCGCGCGCGTAGATGCAGAAGTTCCACTCCCAGCTAGCAAACCCGAGAGTTAGGCCTTCACTGTGCGAATGTTGAGCCCCCGGCCCAACACCATCTGCGCGTTCGCGCACCTGGCGCTTACGCGCCCATCATGCTGAATTCGCAATGCACGCGCAAGCGCATATGCCGCGCGCGCGTCGATTAGGCCACTTGCACTTCTGGTACTTTTACCAGAGAGTTGTGCCAACTCTGGGCCAACATTAGGCCGCCAGCCTGGCTAGCCATCCACGCAGACGCGCAAGGTACGCGTCCGCACCCATGCCCACATCCCCATCTACACGTGAGCGCAGAGTACGCGTCCGCGCCTCCCTCTCTATTCCACCACCTGCGCGCGCGCGCCATGTGTGCGTACGCGCGGATTTCTTTCTCCCATCCACTTTTCTTTTCTTCTCCTCTTTTCAATTCTTTCCCTCTCCTTTCTTCTTCCCTTCTCCTACCCCTCATCCAACACTTCCAAACACCATGGATAACCATTTATTTTAGTTAGTTAATTAGTTAGTTGGTTAGTTAATTAGTTAGTGTACCTCATTCCAACAATGTATGCTTCCTTGCTTTTATATCTTCTCATCTTATGGTGTTGTATTTTTGTTTTTCATGATAAATGCACCACAAGCAAACATGGAAGCAAGACTAAGAACACGCAGCAATCCAGAGACTCGCCGTACCCCCTTGCTCATCTTTGAGTGCACCGAGGACGGTGCAAACTTTTAGGTGTGGGGAGGTCGTCCGACCGATCGGCGATTTTGGGTGACAAATTTCTAATCCCAACACTTTTGCATTTCATTTTAGGTTCTTAGGATTTTTACTTTCATTTTCTTATTTTTGCATATGTATACACAATAAGCTTAGTCAAAATAATGAAATTTTTCAAATAATGAAAATTTCCAAGATTTCTATCTATAGGGCATCTCAATTGATTTGAGTGAAAACTTTTCATAGAACTTGCTTGAATTATATATTTTGTGGAACATAATTTATGAGCTAAGAACACAAGCAAGTGAGATTTGAGCCTAATGGTGTGGTTACATCTTATAACCACTTATTTTTCCTTCTTGTGTGCATTATTCTCTTCCTATGATTGTAATACTTGAGTTATCTAATTCCTTTGTTGATTGATAATTGGAGAGATTGCTAGTTGGTTTGGAGTGCACTAAAGCTAGTCTTTTCTTGGGAGTTGGCTAGAACTTGTGGCTCAAGTCAATTCATCCACTTGACTTTCCTTTATTTAGTAAGGGTTAACTAAGTGGTAGCAATGAACAATTCTCATCACAATTGAGAAGGATAACTAGGATAGGACTTCCAGTTCTCACACCTTACCAAGAGCCTTTTATAGTTGTTCGTTTACTTTTCTTGCCATTTATAATTCTTGTCTAAAAATCCTAAAAACCCCAAATATAACTCACAACCGATAACAAGACACTTCATTACAATTCCTAGGGAGAACGACCCGAGGTCCAATACTTCGGTTTATAAATTTTAGAGGTTTGTACTAGTGACAAACAACTTTTTGTATGAAAGGATTATTGCTTGGTTTAGAAACTATACTTTACAACGAGATTTTATTAGTGAATTTCTAAACCGTCAAAAATCCGATCATCAATGCTTGACCCTAGGTCACACAGAGCCTTCTCAAAGGTCATGGTGCCTATGGTACAAGGGATTGAGAACTTTTCAGGGTCCTGTCTCTTTTGAGGTAATCTCTGCCTAGTCAAGTCATTCAGTTCTTTGATGAGCAATGGAGGTTCATCCTCCCAAGTCTCATTACCAAATAGCTTGGCATTCAGCTTCATGATTGCTCCAAGGTACTTAGCAACTTGCTCTTTAGTAACATCTTCATCTTCTTCAGAGGAAGAATATTCATCAGAGCTCATGAATGGCAGAAGTAGATTTAATGGAATCTCTATGGTCTCAGTATGAGCCTCAGATTCCCATGGTTCCTCATTAGGGAACTCCATGGAGGTCAGTGGGCGTCCATTGAGGTCTTCCTCAGTGGGAATCACTGCCTCTTCCTCCTCTCCATGTTCGGCCATGTGAGATGTGGTTATGGCCTTACACTCTCTTTTTGGATTCTCTTCTGTATTGCTAGGGAGAGTGCTAGGAGGGAGTTCAGTAATTTTCTTACTCAGCTGACCCAATTGTGCCTCCAAATTTCTAATGGAGGACCTTGTTTCAGTCATGAAACTTTGAGTGGTTTTGATTAGATCAGAGACAATGGTTGCTAAGTCAGAGTGGCTCTGCTTAGAATTCTCTGTCTGTTGCTGAGAAGATGAGGGAAAAGGCTTGCCATTGCTAAACCTGTTTCTTCCACCATTGTTGTTGTTGAAACCTTGTTGAGGTTTCTGTTGATCCTTCCATGAGAGATTTGGATGATTTCTCCATGAAGGATTATAGGTGTTTCCATATAGTTCTCCCATGTAATTCACCTCTTCCATTGTTGGGTTCTCAGGATCATAAGCTTCTTCCTCAGAAGATGCTTCCTTAGTACTGCCTATTGCTGCTTGCATTTCAGACAGACTCTGAGAAATCATATTGACTTGTTGGGTCAATATTTTATTCTGAGCCAATATGCCATTCAGAGTATCAATCTCAAGGACTCATTTCTTTTGAGTTGTCCCATTATTCACAGGATTCCTTTCAGAGATGTACATGAATTAGTTATTTGCAACCATTTCAATGAGTTCTTGAGCTTCTGCAGGCGTCTTCTTCAGATGAAGAGATCCTCCAGCAGAGCTATCCAATGACATCTTGGATAGTTCAGTCAGACCATCATAGAAGATTCCTATGATGCTCCATTCTGAAAGCATGTTAGAAGGGCACCTTCTGATCAATTGCTTGTATCTCTCCCAAGCTTCATAGAAGGACTCACCATCCTTCTGTCTGAAGGTTTGGACTTCCACTCTAAGCTTACTCAATTTTTGAGGTGGAAAAAAATTGTTGGCATTGTTGTTGTTTTCGGCTGCCATGGTTTCTTCTTCTTTGAAGAGCTCTGTTAGGCCCTCTAAAGAGAATTGTTCTTTAGCTTCTCTTAGCTTTCTCTTCAAGATCCTTTCAGGTTCAGGATCATCTTGAACAAGTATGCCTTTATCTTTGTTCCTGCTCATATGAAAGAGAAGAGAACAAGAAATTATGGAATCCTCTATGTCACAGTATAGAGATTCCTTGAAGTGTCAGAGGAAAAGAAGAATAGAAGGAGGAGGTGGAGAAGAGGGAATTCGAACTTATCAAGAGGGACAGAGTTCGAATTGCACCTTGATGAGGAGTCTTAGTCCCTTAAATAGAAGGATGTGAGAAGAGGGGAAGAAATTTTTGAAATTAATTAAGAGATTTTAAAAAGAAATTTGAAAATTTGATTGAGATTTTCGAAAACTGAGATTGGGAAAGAAATAAAGTGATTTTTGAAAAAGATTTTGAAATTAGAAAAAGATATGATTGAAAAAAAATTAATTTTGAAAAAGATGTGATTGAAAAGATATGTTTGAAAAGATATGATTGAAAATCAATTTAGAAAAAGAAAGTTTTTAAAATTAAAGTTAATTACTTGACTAATAAGAAATTAAAAGATATGATTCTAAAATTCAAAATTTGATCCTTTCTTAATAGGCAAGTAATAACTTGAAAATTTGAAGTAAATCTTGAATTGAAGCAAGGATTTTTGAAAATAGTAAAAATAAATATAAAATGGAAAGAAATTGATTTTGAAAGAGATATGATTGAAAAGATATGATTTGAAAAAGATTTGATTTTGAAAAATTATGAAAACTTGAAAAAAATGTGAATTAAAAACAAAATCTTCCCTCTAGTGTCATCATGGCGTTAAACGCTCAGAATGGTGCCCATTCTGGCGTTTAACGCCCAAATCTCTACCTTTTTGGGCGTTAAACACCCAGCCAGGTACCCTGGCTGGCGTTTAAACGCCAGTTTTCCTTCTTCATTGGGCGTTTTGAACGCCCAGCTTTTTCTGTTTGATTCCTCTACTGAATGTTCTGAATCTTCAATTCTCTGTATTATTGACTTGAGAAGACATAGTTTAAAAATATTTTTGAATTTTTGATGATGAGAAATAACAAAAAATGCAACTAATGATCAAATGAACAATGCATGCAAGACACCAAACTTAGAAATTTTCATATAGGAGACACTAATTTGAGAATGCATATGAGAAATAATAAAACACACAAAACAAGAGAATTTAAAGATCAGAGCAATGAAATCATCAAGAACAACTTGAAGATCAATGAAGAACATGCATGAATTCGAAAAATGCAAGAAGAACAGAAACATGCAATTGACACCAAACTTAAAAATTGATACTAGACTCAAACAAGAACATAAAATATTTTTTTTTATTTTTATGGTTTTATAAATTTTTTTGTGATTTTCGAAACTTGAGTGAAAAAGAAAATAGAAGGGATTCAAAATTTTTAATAAGAATTTCAGGAATCATTGCAATGCTAGTCTAAGACTCCGGTCCAGGAATTAGACATGGCTTACTAGCTAGCCAAGCTTTCAATGAAAGCTCCAGTCCAAAACACTAGACATGGCCAATGGCCAGCCAAGCTTTAGCAGATCATTGCTAACAACAGCAAAATTGATAGAAATCAACAAGCTCTTGTGATGATAAGTTGAAACCTCGGTCCAAAAGATTAGACATGGCTTCTCAGCCAGCCAGACTTCAACAAATCATCATGAAACTCTAGAATTCATTCTTAAAAATTCTGAAAAGCACCTAATCTAAGCAACAAGATGAACCGTCAGTTGTCCAAACTCGAACAATCCCCGGCAACGGCGCCAAAAACTTGGTGCACGAAATTGTGATCATCAAGAATGGCACCAAAGACTTGGAGCTCTCAAACGTGAATCACACTTTGTCACAATTCCGCACAACTAACCAGCAAGTGCGCTGGGTCGTCCAAGTAATAAACCTTACGTGAGTAAGGGTCGATCCTACGGAGATTGTCGGCTTGAAGCAAGCTATGGTCATCTTGTAAATCTTAGTTAGGCGGATTCAAGTGGTTATGGAGTTTAAGGTGATGAAAATAAACATAAAATAAAGATAGAGATACTTATGTAATTCATTGGTGGATTTCAGATAAGCGTATGAAGATGCTTTGTTCCCCCTGAACCTCTGCTTTCCTATTGCCTTCTTCCAATCATTCATACTCCTTTCCATGGCAAGTTTTATGTTGGACATCACCGTTGTCAATGGCTACATCCCGTCCTCTCAGTGAAAATGGTCCTGATGCTTTGTCACAAGATTGGCTAATCAGCTGTCGATTCTCGATCATGTCGGAATAGGATCCATTGATCCTTTTGCGTCTGTCACACGCCCCACAATCGCGAGTTTGAAGCTCGTCACAGTCATCCCTTCCCAGATCCTACTCGGAATACCACAGACAAGGTTTAGACTTTTCGGATCTCAGGAATGGCCGCCAATAATTCTAGCCTATACCACGAAGGTTCCAATCTTAGATTAGAAACCCAAGAGATACGCATTCAAGCCATTGCTAGTAGAACAGAGGTGGTTGTCAGGCACATGTTCATAGGTGAGAATGATGATGAGTGTCACGGATCATCACATTCATCAAGTTGAAGAACGAATGAATATCTTGGAGAAGAAATAGACTTGAATTGAATAGAAAAACAATAGTACTTGTATTAATTCATGAAGAACAGCAGAGCTCTACACCTTAATCTATGGTGTGTAGAAATTCCACCGTTGAGAATACATAAGAACAAATAGTGTAAGCATGGCCGAATGGCCAGCCTCAAAGGTCTAAGGACTAAACATCCTAAGATGTGTGTAAAAAGTCTTCAAATACAATAGCAAAAGGTCCTATTTATAGAGAACTAGTAGCCTAGGGTTGCAGAAATCAGTAATTAATGCAGAAATCTTCTTCCGGGCCCACTTGGTGTGTGCTTGGGCTGAGCATTGAAGCATTTTCGTGTAGAGACTTTTCTTGGAGTTAAACACCAGCTTTTGTGCCAGTTTGGGCGTTTAACTCCAGCTTTTGTGCCAGTTTTGGAGTTAAACGCCAGAATTCTTGGGCTGACTTGGAACACCTGTTTAGGCCTTCAAATCGCAGGCAAAGTATGGACTATTATATATTGCTGGAAAGCCCAGGATGTCTACTTTCCAACGCAATTAAAAGCGCGCCAATTGGGCTTTTATAGCTCCAGAAAATCCACTTTGAGTGCAGGGAGGTCAGAATCCAACAGCATCTGCAGTCCTTTTTCAGCCTCTGAATCAGATTTTTGCTCAGGTCCCTCAATTTCAGCCAGAAAATACCTGAAATCACAGAAAAATACACAAACTCATAGTAAAGTCCAGAAGAGTGATTTTTATTTAAAAACTAATAAAAACATAATAAAAACTAACTAAAATATACTAAAAACATACTAAAAACAATGCCAAAAAGCGTATAAATTATCCGCTCATCAATGGCCAGTACCTTGGTTCTGCCTACCAACTGGAACATCTTCAAGTGGCAACAACAATGGGGTTCTAGTGGCAGCAGCAACTCCGCACCTAACAAATAGGATTTTCTAGTGTGACTTTCTTTTTTTTTTTATCAAGGACTCACTGTAATGAGAGCTTTAAAACTCTGATACTATGGTTTTTCTTGTAACTTATGCCTAGTATTTATATTGCACTACCTGATACTTTCACGTTCATGGTTTGTATTGATACTTTTAGGTAATTTGGATTTGTTACTTTCACGTCAAATTCATAGACTTGTTTTGAAACTTTTGTTGATAAATGCTTTTGTTGAAATTATTTCAAGGTTTATTATAGCATATGGAATGAACGTCTTTTATTTAGTTCTATTTTCTTGTCACATTTTCGTTATTTAGTGTACAATACCAGATTTCTGGCTAGCTTTGTGAATTCACGACATTTATATGTCTTGTTTTGTCAAATTTGTATTAAATCCAATGTCACAGATATCAAATATATTAATAATCATGGGCATTAATGTCAGATTGCTGTCTCATAGTTAGGTAAGCACTTAATGTGCCATGTTGGCCTTTAAGTTAACGGAGCAAACGAGTTAATAACGTCTGGGTACTATTGACAAACGGACCCAGCCTTTCATGGGTACAAAGTCACTTTTCATCTTCTATAGGTACTTTTGTCAGCGTTTGTAAAGTTCATGGGTACAAATGATAGTTTTTTCCAAACAAAAAAAGGTAGAGACTGTGGTTACTAGCATGTTGTTAGCTTTCAGTGGCTTAGTCTTAGTTTAGTGGCTAAAGAATTTTAATATGGATTTTAGAGGTGTGCTTTACCTGGAAATGGAGGTTTTTGGTGTATATACAAGCGGGTGGACGTTGGAGGCATTGCAGGCACAACACACAAGGTAACGTGCTGAGTCAGCATGCAACCAACGTGTTGGACACGTGGCAAAATCACACGCAACACGCAGGTAACGTCTTGCACACATGGCAGAAGCTGGTTGCAGGGCATTTCAACATGCAGGTAACGTGTTGTACACGTGGCAGACGCTGGTTAGATGGCATTGCAACACATAGCCTGCGAGTTGAGTCTTCTGTCTATAAAAACCAAAACTCGTAACCATTTTGCTTTATTTTGATAGAAGTGTTTTCCTCCTGGGCCAGTACGATGGAGGGCACTGGAAATTTAGTGGTTTACTACAACGGTGAGGTCGTACGAAATACGTATGAGGGTGTGAGTTTTGCGTGTGAGAATATATTTTCGTTTGTAGTTCCGTGCACTATAACATTCACGAAACTACAGTACCGGCTCTATCAAAGCATAGAGGCTGATATTGTGAAGAGGGTGACCAACATTCTCTACAGGAGTCCGGTCATCATATTTGGCGGCCTTATACAGTTTGAGATTATACCAATCATCGACGAAATAAGTATTTAGCGGATGTTTTATATTCACCAGCAAACTCAGGTGCAACACCCGAGGGTTGAGTTACATGTTGAGTTTGAGCATATTGCTACAGATGAAGTTCAACATGACCCAGATGTACAAGATGACAGAGCTGAGGCGTGCTTGGGAATGAACAATGATAGGATGAGGAGTTCGAAGCTACGTACGAAGCCGGTGATGAGGACGAGGATGGAGATGAGGGAGGTGAGGTAGTGGTGAAAACTGTAGTGGCTCCAGCCGCAGTTAGTCAATCGATGGATGTTCCACCTTTTATGCGTAGCTTGGATCTTGACGCCATGCATACATCGGAGTTTCCTGAATATGTAAACATAGGTACGTGAACGGTAGTATGTTGATTTTGTTTTAGCAGATCGATGAGCGACAAATTTGTTTTCTTGTAGGTGTTGCTGATTCTGAGGATGGGGAGTTTAGAATCGGAATGGAATACGCTTCAAGAAAATCAGTCATTGCAGAAATTCAGAGTTACACTATCTCTAGATGAGTCAATTACGTTGTTTATGAATCCGAGCCACAGATGTTCTATGCAAAGTGCAAGACTTACAGACGTGGGTGCGACTGGTTGATCCGAGCCAGCTTGATACAGAAGAAAGCCTGTTGGGAGATTCAGAGATACAATGGGAGGCACACCTGTTCCATGAGAACGATCTCACAGGATCAGTCCAAGTTAGACTCGGGCATGATTGCTGAGGCTATGAAGCCGTTGGTTGAATCCAACCCATCCATAAAGGTCAAATCTATAATTACGGAAGTCCAGGCAAGATTCAACTACACTATTAGTTACCGGAAGGCTTGGCTGGCAAAGCAGAAGTCGATAGCCAAGGTTTTCAGTGGATTGGAAAAATCTTACCAAGATTTTCCGTTGTGGTTCTTGGTAATGGTTCAGAAGATGTCTGGTTCACAAGTCCAAATAGAAACACGACCCTTGTATAATGGGAGTCAAGAGGTGGACGGTGTTAGGATACTTCATCGGGTATTCTGAAGTTTCAATCTATGCATAAGAGCTTTTAAATATTGCAAACCGCTTGTTCAGGTTGATGGGACCCACCTACGGAAAATATAAAGGCTACCTTTTGGTTGCAGTTGTGCAAGATAGGAATAAAAACATTGTACCGATTGCTGTTGCCATTGTAGAGGGCGAGACTGTTGATGCATGACACTTTTTTCTCAGTAATTTACGAACACATGTTGTAAGAAAAGACGGCGTGGGGATAATCTCCAATCGTCATGAGTAAATCCGGGCCGTAGTAAATTGTAGCGAAGGTGTGGGGTGTTGGCATTTGACGAGGGACATCGATGGGGTCACATGCCGACGAACCTTGTCGAGTGCATTAATTCGGTGTGGAAGAGTGCTCGAAATCTTTCTATATTAGCGCTAGTCCGAGCAACATATTATCGGTTGAATGCGTTGTTTACGCGGAAGAGTACTGAGGCTTACCAGCACAAGCGTGCTGGATATACTTTCTTTGAGTTTGCCACTCATCGAATATATGCAAACATGCAGCGTGCAGGTAACATCGTTGTTCACCAGTTTGATAGAAGAAACGAGGTATTTGAGGTGCGGAAAATGCCTAGTGGAAAAGTGTTAGTTGTTGTTTTTGTGCGACGGAGGTGCGACTATAGTCATTTTCAGGTGGAACAACTACCATGTCACCATGTTATTGCATGCTGTGTTAATCGGCAACTGGATTGGCAGATGTATGTCACCGATGTATACAAGATGTCAGAGATTCGGAAGGTCTACATAGTTAAGTTTGTCCCGTTGGGCGACATGGAGACATGGCCTGATTACTCGGGACCGACGATAGCCACAAATTCTGCCTTGAGACGAAAGTCAAAGGGTCGTCCCAAATCGACTCGCTATCTGAATGAAATGGATTCACGGAAAATGCCTGGTCCCCGGGTATGTCATCTTTGCGGGAGATAGGGTCATAGTCGCAGTAGATGTCCTCAACGTGCTGGACCAGGTGGGGTTGGTGGTAGTGGTGGCTCGTAGGGTTGTTTTCAGTGGTGGTTTGTAGGGTCATAGTCGTAGTATTTTTAATCTCTATATAATTTGTGTCAATGTATTTCAATGCTGAATTTCAATGTAGTTATTTTCATTTAATGTAGTTCAATTATGAATTTCAATATCTATGTAATTTTAAGTTAATGTATTTGAGATAATGCATTCAATTATAAGTTTAACTCAAAATGAAAGTTAATAAAACAAATAGAACGATGAAGTTAAACAAAGTTCAACTAATGGGAAGTTAAACAAAGTTCGACAAATTGAAAATTAAAACAAGAAATACAACGATGAAATAAACAAACTTCGATGAAACCTTAAACTAAAACAAGAAATACAACAATGAAGTAAACAAAGTTCGACTAATTTAAAAAATTAATACAACAAATACAACGATGAAATAAACAAAGTTTGACTAACAGCTTACGGCTTCTTCTTGAAAACCCCAATGCCTTGTTTGCTATCCCTTTAACACTTGATGGTGTAAACCTGGTTGGTGGATGGACATCTGTCCGTATGTTGTACTGATAGCCCTGACCAACTGTCTGTCCCTCTGTCGGACTGGACCCACCTCTATCTGTGTGTCCCTCTACTGGACTGGACCCAGCTGCCTCTTCCTGTCCCTCTACTGGACCTAACCCACCTGTCGGGGTGGAAGGACCGGGGATATACTCACCAACATGTTTTTGTGTCGGCTCATTCAAGTCTAGACTGATGGGAGCCTGCTGTGATGCATTCATACGACCCCGATCGATCCGAATGTGCGACTCGATGCATACACTGGCTCGACTATCAAGTGTAGCAAGTGGACAGTGTCGATGAGATGAACTGTCGACCGATGTCCGGTGGGATTGTGAGGACTGCTATGATGGGATGGTTGGAATGTAAGCATCATCAAGAACAGGACTACCATTGTCAAGGAATCGACGGATGATATCGTAGTCCCCAAATGTCTGTGGTGAGAATGGGGGAATGTCTGACAGTTGGAATCCAAGATTACTGTGATGGCTGTGATGGTCGCCTGGTTGTGCTGGCCGTGCTGGCTGTGATGTGATCTGCGATGAGACTGATGTCTATGCTGCATGCTGTGATGGCTGGACTGCCCATGATCCGATCTGTCGTGCTGAGATAGCTGTGGGCAATGATAAGGAAACGGCTGAAACACTGCATAAGGTTGTGCTGGCTGCTGAAGTGGATGCTGGAATGGCTGATGGGGTGGATACTGTGGTGGCTACTGTGGTGGATGCTGAGGAATGACATCCGATAGCCTCAGGAACATCCCGTATAATCCAATGTACCAACTCCGGTAATCGGCAGACGGGGTGAAGTCGACAATTGGTTGCAGACCCCGATCACGCAAACAATTGTTGCGGTGGTTATCCCATTATTGTATCCATTCATCATAAATCCTGTGCCAATCATGGTGCTGTACTTCCCGAAGAGTATAGCAATGCATGTCAACTGGTATGGCTTGTGTTGCCAAAGAGGAGACTGTAATCATTAAAATTTACATAATATACCAATAACCAGNNACCAAGTAAATACTAATAAATTTATAAAAAATAACAAACTTACATAATTAGGATGTGCCAGATAATTGATAACATGATCTTCAGGAGAAGTATAATTACGTACCATTATAAATATAGTAATCTCACTCACTCTCAACCTTAAAACTAATTCAAAACATTCAAAAACCCCAAACCCCACCACTCCTTTGTAACTCTCAACAGAAAAGAATGAAAGCAACCCCAGCCCTACCACCCTTTTATACACCCGCGCCACCAACCCTCAACCCTCACTATAAATGATTGTTGTTCCCGGTGCGGGGTCTGCCGCTTGCTGGGAGACACGCGGCAACACGTAGATTTTTTGCTGCGTGCATGGACGACACGTGGCGAGGCGAGCTCAACACGCAGCCTGCGTGCTGCCTGGATGTTGACACGTGGTATTCGCGTCTTTGGGACCACTGATCAATGCACCTTGGCTTGATGAGCTGAGAATGTATGGTGTATGGTGATAGTGAAGGAGAACGAAGATGATAAGCAGCCTAGTCCCACTCTTCCTTCGTTTTTATACACCAAGGTTGCCTCTTGGATGGAAACAGCAGGCAACACATTATCTGCGTGTTGAGCAACACGTAACCTGCGTGTTGGACTGCTTTTCTGACACCTCTACAACTCTGTAAAACACTCCAAACACCCATATTTAAACAAAACACCATTATTTTCTCCATATCTAAAATAATTTTTGTAGTTTAGTAAAACTTTTACTTTTTAAAAATAACTTATAAATGCTAATTTTTAAAAGATAGCTTTTTAAAAAGTGTAGCATTTATGTTTGATAAATTAAATTAAAAGCAACAAAAATTGTGTTTGGTAAAATAGCTTTTAAAACTTAAAAATACTATTATAGACGTAAATACAAATATTAAATTTAAAAATTAGTTAATATATGAGTTTATATTAGACTTTTAAATTTTGAAAAGGACATGCCAACTTTAAAAATGTCCACCTTAATTACTTTCAAAAGTACTCCGATATTTCAAAAACTGCAAGCACAAATACATAGTCTTTTTTATTTACTAAAGATAAAATAAAAAGTTTGTGCTTTTAAAAAATACAAATACCTCTTCAAGAAGTTTTACCAAACCAAGTCTTAGTTTGACCAACTAATACATTGGTGACATGCAGAAGGTGAGAATGGAGTCTTATGGTTATTGTTCATACACCGGTCCGAGTTCCAAGGCCGAGTCCGAGGATGACAAAGGGACCGACCTCATGAAAGGTTGGCACATCGCCGACCTCTTCGCTAAAGAGCTCAGACAAACGCACTGAGGCCCAAGAAGGCTCAGAGGCAAGGAACCGCCGACCACTAGAAGGCGATTGACACAAAGATATGATCTCATCCCTAAAAGATAAGATAATATAACAACTTATCTCAAAGGAAGATCATCAAGCATTATTATAAATACACTGGAGCACCCAGGTATAATTCATACTCCAAATTCTACAAAAAACATGCTTAAAGCCCGTGCTAACTTAAGCATCAGAGTCTCTTGCAGGTACCACCACCCTCCGGTGACCAAGGATCAGCAGCACCTCAAGATCCATCAAGTCGGACACAACTGCTCCGACCATGCCAGAAGATCTCATCCGAGATCGACTTTCAGTTTCAGGTAACCCTCGGAATATTGGCGCCGTTGCCAGGAACCTGGATGTCATCCCATCAACATGGCAAACAATCCTGCCAATGACCTTAACTCCAGATTAGAAGAAGGAACGCCACTCAAGAACACAGATGCCACACTAACTCCCAAAAAACACACACCAATCCAAGGGAGACAAACAACCTCAAAACACAGAAATCTTAGATGCCATCCGTGAGCAGCAGGATCGCCTCAAACAGCTTGAACAAGAGGTTGAACGTCAGCGAGAGGCTGAGAGAGATCTCCGGAGAGAAACAAGACAGCGTTGAGAGCTGGAGGACAAGCTCCTAAAGCTCGAAGCGACCTCAAAACTAAGACTACTTGATCCAGTCATGAAGATAGCCCCCACAAGGACCAAGACCCGTTTACAAAAGAGATCATGAAAGCTAAAGTCCCAAAAGACTTCAAAGCTTTCGATATGACCCCGTACGACGGTACGTCTGATCCGAGTCATCATCTCAGCAATTTTAGAAGTCGGATGTCTCTCACGGATGCCTCAGATGAAATCCGTTGCAAAGCCTTCCTGACCACTTTGACCAAGATGGCAATAAAATGGTTCGACAGCTTGCCGCCAAGGTCGATAACAAGCTTTGATGACCTCGCCAAGAAATTCTTAGCTAGATTCTCCATCCAGAAAGACAAAGCCAAGCATGCTCCAAGCCTGCTAGGGATTAAGCCGGAGATCTGAAAAGCCTCCGCAGTTATATGGAGAGATTCAATAAAGCATGCCTGGACATACAAAATCTTCCAACAGAAGCAGCTATCATGAGTCTCATCAATGGCCTACATGAAGGACCTTTTAGTCATTCCATATCCAAAAAGCATCCAACATCTCTCAACGAGGTTAAAGAACGGGCGGAAAAATACATTAATATGGAAGAGAACTCTCGATTAGGAAAAACCTCAAAGACTGGATTCTCCTACCCACCTCGGGACAAGGATAAAGAGTCCAGGAAAAAAGAAGAGCAACCTACTGAGAAACCCAGAAAGTACCACAACTACACCCCCTCTTCGGGTGTCTCTTGTGGATGTTTACCGGGAGATATGCAACACTGAGAAGATCCCACCTTCTTGCCCGATTAAACACAAGAGAGGGGGAAGTCGGACAGAGTATTGCGAATACCACTGAATATACGGGCATCCTACCAATGAATGCTACGACCTAAAGAATGTCATAGAAAAATTGGCACGGGAAGGGTGACTAGATCGATTCTTAGCCAATAGAGCGGATGAACCAAAAAAGAGAAGAAGGGATGAAGAGGTCGGACGATTTGAACGTCCCCTCACACCCCTGAGAGACATGTTCATATGAAAAATGGAAGATTCACAGGAGGAGGGATCTCTAAGTCATCCCGCAAAAGACACCTTAAAGATGTGTATCATGTTGAAGAAGAGGACAGGTCACCCGACCTCCCCACTATTACCTTCACTCAAGAAGACGCCACAGGCATCATCCCTGGGCATGATGACCCATGGTTATTACCATTATACTCGCCAACACCAATCTCCATCGAACGTTGGTAGATCAAGGATGCTCCGCTGATATCCTGTTCAAATCCGCCTTCGACAAGCTCGGCCTACAAGAGAAAGAACTCAGAGCATATCCAAATAGTTTGTTTGGACTCGGAGACGCCCCAATCCAACCTCTTGGGTACATCCCACTGCACACAACATTTGGGAAAGGAACACGGTCAAGAACACTGAGCATGGACTACATTGTAGTCAATGTGAGCTTGGCATACAACGCCCTCATAGGTCGGACAACGCTAAACCAGCTCGCCGTGGTGGTTTCCGCTCCACACCTATGCATGAAGTTCCCGAATCCAGAAGGGATCGCCACCATAAAGGGAGACCAAAAGCTCGCACAACGCTGTTACAACGAAAGTCTGCACCTTAAAGGTGACCCCAGAGGAAAAGAAACCAATACTGTAGAACTCGGAGGAATCTGAGCTCGCGAAGAACTCCGTCCTCAGCCAGAAGGTGAGACCCAAGAAGTTCAAATCGGAGACACTCAAGACAAAATAACAAACATAGGGGCGTATCTAAATGAAGACCTAAAGGAGCTGCTAACAAAGCTCCTAAAGGATAATTCCGACCTTTTTGCATGGAAGGCTGCCGACATGCCCGGTATCGATCCCGGACTAATGTGTCATAAGTTAGCCGTATATCCTGGGTCTTTGCCAGCACAACAGAAGCGTAGGAATCTTGGTCCAGAGAGGTCGCAAGCCGTAGAGGAACAGGTACAAGCCTTGTTGGAGGCAGGGTTCATAAGGGAGGTAAAATATCCATTATGGCTAGCCAATGTAGTAGTGGTCAAAAAGTCAAATGGGAAGTGGCGGATGTGCACTGATTACATTTACCTCAACAAAGCCTGCCCAAAAGATCCTTACCCACTCCCGAATATAAACACACTAGTCGACACTTCATCGGGATACAAGTACCTCTCCTTCATGGACGCTTACTTGGGATACAACCAAATCCCGATGTATCAACCCGACCAGGAGAAAACCTCATTCCTAACCCCAAGAGCAAACTACTGCTACGTAGTCATGTCTTTCGGACTCAAGAACGCAGGGGCTACATATCAAAGATTGATTAACAAAGTGTTCGCCAAGCACATTGGAAAGCTGATGGAGGTTTATGTAGACGACACGCTGGTAAAGACACAAAGAGAAGAAACGTTGTTATCCGACCTCACTGAAGTATTCAACACCATAAGAAAGCATGAGATGAGACTTAACCCCACAAAGTGCACTTTTGCAGTAGAAGCTGGCAAATTCCTAGGCTTCATGCTCACTCAACGAGGGATTGAAGCTAACCCTGATAAATGCCAGACCATACTTAGCATGAAAATCCCGACCTGTATGAAGGAGGTCCAGCAGCTCAACGGAAGACTAGCGGCTCTATCTAGATTCCTAGCTGGATCGGCATTAAGATCTCTCCCTTTCTACGCAACACTAAGGAAAAGAAAGAGGTTTGAATGGATCCCAGAATGTGAAAAAGCTTTCCAAGACTTCAAGACATTCCTGGGGCGACCATCCATCCTAATCCGACCCAGGGAATGTGAAGAACTAATTCTATACCTCGCCATAGGAAGTCGGGCAATAGCTTCAGCACTAGTTAAAGAAGATGAAAATGGGCAACAACCCATCTACTTCATCAGTAAGGCTCTACAAGGGGCTGAACTAAACTATCAAAAGATAGAAAAGTTCGCCTACGCCCTTATACTCACTTCTCGATGACTCTGGCCATATTTTTAAGCTCACACTATCAGAGTACGGACCAATTAACCTATAAAAAGTATTCTACAGAAAAAAGACTTAGCTGAAAGAATTCTCCAATGGACAGTCGAGTTGTCTGAGTTCAATCTCAAGTACGAAGCTCGGACAGCCATCAAGTCCCAATATCTGGCCAACTTCGTTGCAGAATATACCGACACCCCAGACACTCCCACTGGCTGGAACCTCTACGTCGACGGTTCATCAAACAAAGCTGGAAGTGGAGCCAGAATAATCGTAGAAAGTAATCAAGGAACTCAACTTGAGCTCTCCTTAAAGTTCGAGTTTCCCGCCTCAAATAACCAAGCCGAGTACAAAGCCCTAGTGGCAAGTTTGAAGCTGGCTAGGGAGGTCGGCGCTCAAAAGCTTACCATTTTCAGCAACTCACAGGTAGTCACCTCGCAAATAGAAGGGAGCTACCAGGCTAAGGATCCTACCATGAAGAAATACCTAGATAAAACCAGAGAACAGCTCAGCAAATTCATGGGATATGAGATCCGATATATACCTCGGAAACAAAATGCCCGAGCTGATGTACTTTCGAAACTAGCCAACACCAAACCTGGGGACAACAATAGAAGCCTCATCCAAGAAACACTACAAAATCTGTCAACCTCGGAAGAAAAAAAGGTCTTAAGCATATCAGACCAGGACCAAGGCTGGATGACTCCCATAGTCAGCTATCTCAAGTCTGAAATACTTCCCGTAGACAAAAAAGAGGCAAAAAGACTAGTACGAGAAGTGCAGTACTACACCATAATGCACGACGTCCTTTACAGGAGAGGAATCTCTACACCTCTCCTAAAATGCGTCCCGACCTCTGCTACGAGGGAAATTCTTGAGGAAATCCACAGTGGCATGTGCAGCAACCACCTCGGGGCGCGAGCTCTTTCCAAAAAGGTACTCCAAGCTGGTTTTTACTGGCCGACCTTGCAAAAAGAAGCAACAGAGTTCGTCAAAACATGCCCCCCATGTCAAAAGCACGCCAACTTTCACACCGCCACCCGAAGAACTCATTTGTGTCACTTTACGCTGGCCATTCGCAAAGTGGGGGCTCGACCTCCTCGGACCTTTCCCTCAAGGATCAGGGCAAGTCAAGTTCTTCATTGTAGAAATAGACTATTTCACAAAATGGATCGAGGCTGAACCTTTAGCCACTGCCACCGCCCAAAGAAGTCGAAAGTTCTTGTACAAAAACATTGTCACAAGGTTTGAGGTCCCATACTCCATTATCACTGACAATGGCACTCAGTTCACCGACACGGCTTCAGAAACCTGGTAGCCAATTTGAAAATCAAGCACCAGTTCACCTCTGTAGAGCACCCACAAGCCAATGGACAGGCGGAAGCCGCCAACAAAGTCATACTGGCCGGGTTAAAACAGAGACTACAGGACGCCAAGGGATCTTGGGCCGAAGAGCTCCCGCAAGTCCTATGGGCATACTGGACAACACCACACTCAACCACCGGAGAATCACCATTCTGACTTGCTTACGGAATGGAGGCAATGATTCCCGTGGAAATAGAAGAAGGATCTCCTAGAGTGATCCTCTACAACGAAGACACCAACTCCCAAGCTCAAAGGAAAGAGCTCGATCTACTTCCAGAAGTCCGAGAAAGAGTTCGGATCAGAGAGGAAGCCCTAAAGCGTCAAATGGCTCTGAGGTATAATCGGAAGGTAATCCAGAAAAGCTTCGCCACCAATGATCTCATCTTAATCCGAAATGATATCGGAGCAGGTTGGTCAGGAGAAGGGAAGCTAGCAGCTAACTAGAAAGGGCCATACCGAGTTACAGAAGTACTAGGAAAAGGCTACTATAAGGTGTCCAACCTCGAAGGGCGAGAGCTACTAAGGTCATGGCATGCCTGTAACCTAAAAAGGTACTATAGCTAGAAAATAGTAAAGATCTTAGGTCAAGGCACACTCTTTTTTCTAAAAAGGTTTTTTAATGAGGCGCCAGGCCGAGATATAAAAAACTTCCTACCAAGACACATTAATCAAAGCTCAAAAAACGTGAAATTCATCGCCCGATTAAAAGAGGTCGGCAAGGTGAAGCGATAGGAGCAAGATAATACAAGAAGTTATAAAAAGTAACCCAGAAAAGTGACCTGACGAGGTCTAACTAAAAATGGGATTACTGAAAATAACTTAATAAAGCCCGATCAAGAAGTCGGACTAATGAAAGGATCACTGAAAAAGGACAAAAACATCTCACAAGGGCCAAAGAAAGGTTAATAAGCCAAGGCCCGAAATGCTCAGCTAAAAAGGTACAAGCCCGGAAAAGGATTTTACCTTAAGTAAGAGCACGACCTCGAACGAAGCTAAAAAGTCATCCAAACAAACTATAAAGAAAAGGTTCCCCATCGGGACACTACCTAAAAAGTTGTTGGAATAAGACTAAAAAGCCCGAATAGCAAAGGCATATAGATCGACACCAAAAGGAGGCGACCCAAAAAGACAAATGCGACCTCGAAAAAGAGAATAAGTAAAAGTCCAAAGGTCGAAAAGCCCAACTAAAAGGGATACAAAACTCCTGAAAAGAAGTACTACTCAAAAAGAATAATCCCAAAACAAGGCTAAGAAGGTGATCCAAACAAACTAAGAGGGTTTTATACCCAAAGAAGTTGTTTGGAATTCGACTAAGAAGCTCGAACGACAAGTTGTAAAGACGATATAGCTGACTAAAGAAAGGAGGTAGCCACCGCAAGGGAAACCAAGGCAAACCCCACCTCAAAGGGTGTCAAACCAAGGAAACCCAAAGCACCTATATAAAGGTTGAAGAGCAACCTCCTCCAAACAAAGGTTGACAAACAACCTCCAAATACAAAGCATATCAACACAAACAAAGTCAATGCATCATTCAACACAAATTAAAGCAGTAAAGACTCAAAGGCTACCTAAGCGGCAGCCCAAGAATTTAAAAGTTGCTAGGAAGCAACTAAGTGTCACATAGTTACCCAAAGAAACTTACAAAAAACTAACAAGTTCAACAAAGTCCACAGGTTGGACTATACCAAATACATAATCAAAACAGAGATATAATAACGAATTATAAAGGATCCGAAGTCGCATCAGTAGCGGCACCCTGAGGAGAAGGAGGGACCGTCGAGATAGGGATGGCTCCAACAACCCCGTCCGGGCCAGTCAGGATCTCGAGGTCAGGCTCAGGAGGGACCACCTTGGCAGAAGGGGCCGTAGAAGCTGAAGCTGCAGAAGCCTTGGCTGGCGGCACCAGGGGAGGACCTTCATCTTCATCATCTGGGGCAGGCACGATCTTACCATCCTCCACCATATTGTCCATACTGAATAAAGAGAGGTCGAGCTCGGGAGTAAGAACCCGGACTTGGGACTTTAGATTTTCATACATCTCGGTCATACTGCTCACCATATGACCTTGAAGCACGACATAATCGTCCTGAGCAGACTGAAGTCTCTCCCTAGTCTCCAGGAGCTCGCCATATGTGCGGGTATAGCTCTCCTTATACTTTTTAGCCGTCTCCTCGGCCAGATTCGTAGTCGCCTCCGCTGCAGTAGCTCGAGACTTTTTCTTCTCAACATCAAGTTCCAATTTAGCCACCATGGCATCCATCTCGTCTTTCAAAGCCCTGATCTTACCATACTCAGACTTAGCATCCTCCATAAAGGCTCTGGTAGCACAAACCGGAGACTCCCGGACAACTCGGGATAAGGCCGCACCAAGATTGGCCATCTGAATTCTATTGCTCCTTATGAAGTCAAGGTGGTGAAGGATAGAAACATCATCCAGAGGGACTTTACCATGAGGAGCAATCAATTCTGTGGCAAAGACCACATTATCAAATTCTTTGTCATCAAGGTTATAAGTCCCAACAGTCTTTTGCTTCTTGGGAGGGGGACCAGCGGTAGTAGGAGATGAGGCAGCACCAGAGGTCATCTGAGACGGGTCAGACGGAACTATCCGAACTCTCGGGGTCAGAATAATCTTCCTCAGACCCTGAGACTTAGCCGCCGGCTTCTTCGGAGGCAGCTGTGCCGAAGACCCCTCCCCCAATGTCTTATTTGACAGAGTTTGGGCAGCCATCGCCTTCTTGGCCTTCTGAAAAGAAACCAGGAAAACAATTACACAGTCGGAAAAGGATAAATTCACAGACAATAGAAGAAAACGATATGTAAAGAAAGAGGTTGGATGCTACCTAGCTCAGCACGAAGGAGGGAAGGATCTCCTAAAAATCTCTTCGTATCCAGATGAGAAGGTTCCCCCCAATGCTCCTCTAAAACACCCACAAAGGCCTGTTCTGCCTCATCTAAACTTTCCCAAAGGTACTTGGGGACTAGAGGTTCTTTTTGCCACCATAAAGGAAAAGTAGGTTCATCATTTTCATCCAAAAAGAAAGGGCAAGCATTTTCAATAGCTCGGACTTTAAAATAGTAGTTTTTAAAGTCCCGAAAAGAGTCGTCAAACATCGAAAACACTTTTATCCCCTAGGTAGCTCGGAAGGAAATCCAAGAAGCTTCTTCTTGGCCACCCCAGGCTTTGTCAACACAAACAGATAAAGAAAAAGGGATATGGTAGGTCGGACACCCAGCTCTTGGCACAAGAACTAAAAAATCTTCATGAAAGCCTAAGAGTTCAGATGAAGCTGTGATGGGGCCACATTACAGGTCCACAAGAGTTCAGTTTCAAAGGCAGTAAAAGGAAGGGTAATATCTAGTTGGCTAAAGAAGTAGTCATCAGCATAGAAGAAAGGACGTTCTCCCCGAGTTAAGGGAGGGAAACTAACCCTTTCCTCAGGGTCGGGCGACAACAGTTCGTAATTCTTCTCATCCTCCCTATTACTACACACCCTATGGAACCTCTTAAGCCTCTCACAATGCTCTGGATCGACTACAGTAACACACATCAAAACTATCGAATCTAACCAATCGGCCATACCAGCAGAGACTTTGGTGGACATCTCGACAATATTCTTACGGGAAGTCATATAGCAACTACACCTACAGCAAGAAAACAAAAAGGGGGTCACTACCAAACAACTCGGACAGCAACAGAATAGGAAGAAACAACCAACAAACATTAGGTACGGTAAGCAAAAGGGAACCCTAGGTCTCACAAAAGAGCAACGAATCAATAGCAAAGGCCCAGGGGCACCCTTTGGAGGCAACAACAGAGCAAAATGCAGAAAAGAAAACAACGCAAAAGCCAAAACCTTAACCCTCTCAAATAAACAAAAATACAAGAAGGCAAACAGAAACCTAGATATTAACATTTCTCCACATAAACAGCAAGATAAAAAGATTGTAACTATCAAGAAACAAAGGCACACAAGAGTCGCCAGGAAGGATTAAAACTGAGACCAAAGATGGTCAAAAAGACGTCTAATACAATAGTAAGAGGTCCTATTTATAATAAACTAGCTACTAGGATTTACACGAGTAAGTAATTGATGCATAAATCTACTTCCGGGGCCCACTTGGTGTGTGTTTGGGCTGAGCTTGAGTGTTGCACGTGTAGAGGTCCTTCTTGGAGTTGAACGCCAGCTTTTGTGCCAGTTTGGGCGTTCAACTCTGGTTTTGGCTCCTTTTCTGGCGCTGGACGCCAGATTTGGGTAGAAAGCTGGCGTTGAACGCCAGTTTATGTCATCTATTCTTGGCCAAAGTATGGACTATTATATATTTCTGGAAAGCCCTAGATGTCTACTTTCTAACGCAATTGGAAGCGCGCCATTTCGAGTTCTGTAGCTCCAGAAAATCCACTTTGAGTGCAGGGAGGTCAGAATCCAACAGCATCAGCAGTCCTTCTTCAACCTCTGAATCTGATTTCTGCTCAAGTCCCTCAATTTCAGTCAGAAAATACATGAAATCATAGAAAAACACACAAACTCATAGTAAAGTCCAGAAATGTGAATTTAACATAAAAACTAATGAAAACATCCCTAAAAGTAACTAGATCCTACTAAAAACATACTAAAAATAATGTCAAAAAGCGTATAAATTATCCGCTCATCACAACACCAAACTTAAATTGTTGCTTGTCCCCAAGCAACTAAAAAATCAAATAGGATAAAAAGAAGAGAATATACTATAGATTCCAAACCATCAATGAAACAGAGCTTTAATCATATGAGCCCCAATAGCTTGACAGTGGGCTCTCGTGGAGCCTCACAGATGTGCAGAGCTTTGTTGAGACTCTCCAACACCAAACTTAGAGTTTGACTGTGGGGGTTCTGGTTGACTCTGCTTTAAGAGAAGCTTTTCATGCTTCCTCTCTATGGTTGCAGAGGGAGATCCTTGAGTTTTAAACACAAGGGAGTCCTTATTCCATTGAAGGACTATTTCTCCTCTGTCAACATCAATCACAGCTCTTGCTATGGCCAGGAAAGGTCTTCCTAGGATGATA
Organism: Arachis ipaensis; assembly: GCF_000816755.2. Classification (NCBI taxonomy): domain Eukaryota; kingdom Viridiplantae; phylum Streptophyta; class Magnoliopsida; order Fabales; family Fabaceae; genus Arachis; species Arachis ipaensis. The sequence continues at coordinate 19,286,810 of NC_029791.2, read as the reverse complement.
GATTCATCCTCTTCCTTTCCAGTATCCAGGACTATGAAATCAGTAGGGATGTAAAGGCCCTCAACCTTTACTAACACGTCCTCTACCTGTCCATAAGCCTGTTTTCTTGAGCTGTCTGCCATCTCTAAGGAGATTTTAGCAGCTTGCACCTCATAGATTCCCAGTTTCTCTATTAAAGAGAGGGGCATGAGGTTTATTCCTGAACCAAGGTCACACAGAGCCTTAAAAATTATGGTGCCTATGGTACAGGGTATTATGAACTTTCCAGGATCCTGTTTCTTCTGAGACAATGTCAGTTGATCCAGATCACTTAGTTCATTGATGAACAAGGGAGGTTCAACTTCCCAAGTATTAATGCCAAATAGTTTGGCATTCAGCTTCATGATTGCACCAAGAAACTTGGTAGTTTGCTCTTCAGTAACATCCTCATTCTCTTCAGTAACATCCTCATTCTCTTCAGAAGAGGAATACTCATCAGAGCTCATGAAGGGCATAAGGAGGTTCAATGGAATCTCTATGGTCTCTAGATGAGCCTCAGAGTCCTTTGGTTCCTCAGAGGGAAGCTCCTTATTGATCACTGGACGTCCCAGGAGGTCTTCCTCCTTAGGATTCACGTCCTCTCCTCTCCTCACAGGTTCGGCCATGATGCTTATGTCAATGGCCTTGCACTCTCCTTTTGGATTCTCTTCTGTATTGCTTGGGAGAGTACTAGGAGGGATTTCAGTGATCTTCTTACTCAGCTGGCCCACTTGTGCTTCCAGATTTCTAATGGAAGATCTTGTTTCATTCATGAAACTTACAGTGGCCTTAGACAGATCAGAGACTAAGTTTGCCAAATTAGAAGTGTTGNCATGAAACTTGCAGTTCTACTGCATCAGAGAAACTAATTGAGGTTTCAGCTCAAAGTTGTTTGCTCCAATGGCAGGAATGGAGATGCTTCTTCCATGTAAATTGGAATTAGATGCAGTAAAGTCACCAAGCATTCTTCTTGCATTATTATTATTTTCGGCTGCCATCTCCTCTTCCTGTTCGAAAATTTCTGAAAGGTTATCTCTGGATTGTTGTAATTTAGCTTCTCTTAATTTTCTCTTCAGAGTCCTTTCAAGTTCTGGATCTGCTTCAACAAGAGTATTCTTGTCCTTGCTCCTGCTCATATGACAAAGAAGAGGGCACAAAAAAAAATAATAATAATATGGATCCTTTATACCACAGTATAGGTATCCCTTTGTGAGTAGAAGAAAAGAGGGAGACAAAGAATGTAATGTAATGGAAGAAACACAACTGTGAGGAGGGTAGAGATGTGAGATGAGATGTTAGTAGATGAATAAATAAATAGAATAAGATGGGAAAGGGAGAATTTTCGAAAATAATTTTTAAAAAAGAGTTAGTGATTTTCGAAAATGGTTTTTAAAAATTAGTTAGTGATTTTCGAAATTTTTTTTTTAAATTAAAAATAAAAATAAGAATAATTTTGAAAAAGATTTGATTTTTGAAAAAGATTTTGAAAAAGATAAGATTTTCAAATTGAAAACTTGATTTGACTCATGAGAAACAATTTGATTTTAAAATTTTTTGAAAAAGTCAATCCAATTTTCGAATTTGATGAGAGAAAAAGGAAAAGATATTTTTTTGATTTTTCAAATTTTTATGAAAAACATGAAAATTATGCAATGCATGAAATTTTTAGATCAAAACAATGAATGCATGCATGAATGATATGAATGTCAAGATGAACACCAAGAACACTTTGAATGTCAAGATGAACATCAAGAACATATTTTTGAAAAATTTTTAATGCAAAGAAAACATGCAAGACACCAAACTTAGAATTCTTTAATGCTTAGACACTAAGAATTTAAGAATGCATATGATAAACATGAAAAGACACAAAACAAAAAATCATCAAGATCAAACAAGAAGACTTACCAAGAACAACTTGAAGATCATGAAAAACACCATGAATGCATGAGAATTTTCGAAAAATGCAAGATGCACATGCAATTGACACCAAACTTATGATATGACTCAAGACTCAAACAAGAAACACAAAAAAATGTTTTTGATTTTTATGATTTTCTAATTTTTTTGGATTTTTTTCGAAAACAGATGAGAAATTTTTGAAATATTTTTTGAAAAATTTTTGAAAAGAAAACAAAAAGAAAATTACCTAATCTGAGCAACAAGATGAACCGTCAGTTGTTCAAACTCAAACAATCCCCGGCAACGGCGCCAAAAACTTGGTGCACAAAATTGTGATGTCCAGGCTCGAAGGTCCAGGCATGGCCGAGATGGCCAGCCCCCTAAAACGTGATCAATAGTCTCCTAAGATGAACAATGGATTAAAACTGAGACCAAAGATGGTCAAAAAGACGTCTAATACAATAGTAAGAGGTCCTATTTATAATAAACTAGCTACTAGGGTTTACATGAGTAAGTAATTGATGCATAAATCCACTTCCGGGGCCCACTTGGTGTGTGTTTGGGCTCATCTTGAGTGTTGCACGTGTAGAGGTCCTTCTTGGAGTTGAACGCCAGCTTTTGTGCCAGTTTGGGCGTTCAACTCTGGTTTTGGCTCCTTTTCTGGCGCTGGACGCCAGATTTGGGTAGAAAGCTGACGTTGAACGCCAGTTTACGTCGTCTATTCTTGGCCAAAGTATAAACTATTATATATTGATGGAAAGCCCTGGATGTCTACTTTCCAACGCAATTCGAAGCGCGCCATTTCGAGTTTTGTAGTTCCAGAAAATCCACTTTGAGTGCAGGGAGGTCAGAATCCAACAACATCAGCAGTCCTTCTTCAACCTCTGAATCTGATTTCTGCTCAAGTCCCTCAATTTCAGTCAGAAAATACCTGAAATCACAGAAAAACACACAAACTCATAGTAAAGTGCAGAAATGTGAATTTAACATAAAAACTAATGAAAACATCCCTAAAAGTAACTAGATCCTACTAAAAACATACTAAAAACAATGTCAAAAAGCGTATAAATTATCTGCTCATCAAAGCTTCAACCTTTTTTCAAAACGAAAAGAAAAGATCAAAACTTTGTACATAAAGAGAGCATGCAAGAGTAAAGCGCAAAGGAGGGCAACAAATAAAACGCATAAAATAAAAAAGGCGTGCAGAAAAAGTACCAACCTGCGGAAGAAGATAAGCGAGCAAGCAGCAAGCCACGAACAAATCTTCACTAAAGATAATGGAAACTCCAAAAATCTAAGAAAGGAACAATTTTGGAATGCTGGGGTAGTCAAAGGACGAACGAAAGGAAACCTCTCTTCACTGAGCAAATGAAATGGATAAAAGCAAGAAACTGAAAACCAAGGTCTAAGGCTTTTCAATTTCAAAATAAAAGTGAGGGAATGGAACGGCAAAACAGAATAAAATCCCAATCAATAGGCATTAAAAGCGCGTGCGTATTCCCAAGGAAGTAAAAACACAACAATAAAAAGCGAAAGCAAAACGCTTCGCATTAAAGCAAAAACAACGCCAGACTCACACAAGGAGGAGCAAATCAAAATCAACCAAGTCAAATGCTCGAGCACGACTTCCCTAAAGGATCGAAGCTGGGAAGCACGACCTCATGGGACGATCGAAGCTCGAGCAGGGGCACTATTTATACAGCGGTTCGAGTTCCAAGGCCGAGTCGGAGGATGACAAAGGGACCGACCTCATGAAAGGTTGGCCCATTGCTGACCTCTTCGCTAAAGAGCTCGGACAAATGCACTGAGGCCCAAGAAGGCCCAGAGACAAGGAACCGCCGACCACTAGAAGGCGGTTGACCCAAAGATATGATCTCATCCCTAAAAGATAAGATAAGATAACAACTTATCTCAAAGGAAGATCATCAAGCATTACTATAAATACACTGGAGCACCCAGGTATAATTCATACTCCAATTCTACAAAAAACCTGCTTAAAGCCCATGCTAACTTAAGCATCGGAGTCTCTTGAAGGTACCACCACCCTCTGGTGACCAAGGATCAGCAGCACCTCAAGATCCAGCAAGTCGGACACAACTGCTCCGACCACGCCAGAAGCTCTCATCCGAAATCGACTTTTTGTTTCAAGTAACCCTCGAAACAGTTATGTTTTGCATGCCTAAACCCGTTAATTAATCATGTTAGGAGCAATAAACCGATTTTTTTTTTCAACGCAGATTTAATTACAGGAATTGAAAATATTTCAGGGGTGTGAATGTAATTTGATAGGGTATTTTTTAGTCGAAAACATCGGGCACGGCGATGGATGAAGGGAGACAGCAAATTGGCATTGATGGATGCGATAAATGGTGAGGATGAGCAACTGCGTTTCCATTTGAGTGCCTTGCTCCTTCTATAACTTTTTGTGGTATTCAAGGTGGATCATCCATTATGACCTTCAGCAACAACTCCGATCCATTGCTTCACCTCACCTTCGATCAGGGCCCTATCTCTGCTTCTTAAGTTTCATGAATGGTATTTTTCTCATCTGAAAACTGGACCGATCATCGAACCGTTTTAGCTATTGATTTACTGGTTTATTAGTTCAACCGATTTAATTGTGGTTCAATCGAAAAAACTATTTTATATTAAAATAATAAATAAATTATAAATAAACACTAAAAATAAAAATAGGACAAAAATAATTTTCTATTATTCCACAAGGCCTATTGATACTGAAAAAGTATTTACCCTTATGATTATCAATTTGTCATTTAGTTTGTTACTAATCGAAATTTAAGAAAACGCTCCACTGTTCCTCCCTACATTGCCTTAACACAAATCCTAAAATACACAATGCTCTCTTAATTCCAAATTAAACTTGAAAAGTTCAAAATCACACCATGTATTCAAAAGATAAATAAATAAATAAGATAATCATATTCTGCTACACATAGAAGCCTGAACAGGAGTGATTAAAATAAACATTAATATCAAAGTGGTGGTTTACAATCCTAGACTACATACAGCCATCAAATACTGCTAAAATTGACATCAGGATGTGTAGCATCATGTAATTCACTCAAGTAAATCCGATTGGAGAAAATTTGAAAGTTGAAACCAATAAAAAAATGTATAGTACAACATAATGCTTCTCAATGTAGCTAAACTAATACAAAAAAGTCACACAGTTTAGCAAATCATTATTGCAAGACAGTCTTCTGAATAGGTACTCTTATTCCCATTCTTCCCAGCAACCACTAATGTTGAGCATTCAGGACTTGGCAACAACATTGAAAGGGAATATGACAGTAACAGTTTCTTGTAAGTAAGGGAATCATACATGCCACAAAAATTTCCCATAAGGATAATGGAAAAATTACCTTCAAGATATGAGAAGAATCCCCCTTGCTAGACCAGTTTAGTAGTGATCAAGTATATATCACTTCATCATTAAATAATGGTATTAGTTACTAATACAATCTATTAAAACTTTTTGGTAAAGGAACCATCAACTCCTACAAAGGAATCAAGTTGAATCTCTTCTACAATAGCTTTCTACAGGCAGGGACAAAAATAACAAATTTGAAAGGTGAAGGAGTTTCTGGTCGGGAGGGTTGAGGAGGAGGGACTAAAAACTAACAGAAAGAAAATATATAATAATAATTAACCACCTGAAACAGACTTACTTATTATCAGAAGACAAATCATTAGACATGAACAATTCTCAGCAAAAAAATTTCAAGTAGTGAACAAAAAGAAATCCAACATGCACTATCCTTCTTTAATTTATTAGACAAAAACAGAAAAATAGAAAAACAAAGAAATTCACCTATTGACGAAGAATAGCAAAACAGAAAAACAGTTGAACCAGAGCTAGTCAATAATAAAATAATCACTCAATAAAAAATTAAAATCACAAAACATTCAAATTTTTAATAATCACTCGATTATTTTTTAGCAAAGAACAAAGAACAAAGAATGACAAAAAAAATAAAGTCATTGCCTTCGTTCTAAGAAGTCTGAGCAGAAGGGCAAAAGCGCGACCGAGACGGAGACCAGGCGACGAGCACAACGATGAAAGGCGGCAAAAGCGCGGCTGAGCAAACAAAGAGAAGACGGCAGACAGTGAATTCAAGGAAGAAGTTGCGATTGGTGAACGAGGAGAGGGGTTGGAGACTCGAGCTCGATGCCCAGATGAAGACGGTGGTGTTGAGCGCGACGGATGCCGGCAGAAGAGCGACGGTGGGGAGGCTACCGCTAGGGTTTCTTTTTTGTTTTGGATTTTGGGGGAAATTGATTGAATTAAATTATTGAAGACTCGAAGACTTGAGGAGTGAGCTGCGTCCCGGTTCGGTTCGACCGGCCGGTTTCCTGCCAGTTCAACAGTTTATAAGCAGTTTTCTTTCTGGCAGTTTTAGATGTAGAACCAGACCGTAAAGATGTTCGGTTCATGGTTGGACCGGTTCGACAGACCAGTCTAGTCCGGTTTTTAAAACCATGATTTTTCTTTTTGAATTGAGTAAAGTGAGAATTAGGTCCTTGAAGATTTCGACTTTAGACTAATTAGTCCCTAAAGAAAAAAAAAAGTACCAATTTGGTCCTCCAGAATAGCAAATAGTGGACACATGATGTCCTTCTATCAATTCATCAGCTAAAACTTAACGATGATACTTATATGTACTGTTAATTATTTTAACATGTCTATCTTTCATAACAATTTTTGAAACAAAACTTCACTTGTTTTGATAGGATTTGTGATAAATAGAGAGCAATTAATAAAGGGTATATAAAAACTCAAAAGATAATAAATGTTTCATTGACTAAAACTACATCGTTTTTCTGTTCATGTAACAATAACGAGATATGCACTACTGTAAATAATGCAAATAATGAAATACATAGATAATTTGGTTTCGTTTTGCACTATTTATTAACAGAAAGATATATATGTCCGCCGTTTGTTATCTTAGAGGACCTAATTGATACTTTTTTTAAAAGACTAATTAATTTAAGGTCAACATCTTTAAAAATCTAATTGTCACTTTACTCTTTTAAATTTTAATTTTTAACTTCTCTTATTAGTTTCCTATTTATTGACTATTTCTTTTTTTTTTATGTAACTCCGAAAAAAAAAAAAAAAACTAAGCACCTTTAAGAGAGAATACCCTCCGTCATTAGCATATTTACCATCTCTCAACTTTTTCAAACGCGTTCCAATACTTGTTGGTCAAATTATAAATGTTAAATTAAATATAATAATTTTGAGGTATTATCTCCCTAAACGTTGCTCATCATAGGTGAGTTAAATCAGTGAATTGTCCGTATAGATTTAATAACTATGCCACTAACACATGGTAAGAGTGGTAGGTGGAGCCTTTGACAATGCAGGTTGAAAAAGCATGTGCGTAAATGTTATTGGGGTTACAATAATCCAATGAGGAGCTCCATTATGTACCCTAGCTACAATTCAGCTGCCATTCCTATTATATTATTAAAACTAGAGAATGAATTTGCATTTCTTGATTTCTAGTTGACACAGTTAAAGATTGGATTTAAATTTTAGGAAAATTTGAGTTTGACTTTTGTTGTGGACGTGAATTACTTTAGTAGGAGATTCAAACAAAGTTTTTTAAATATTTAAAAATTTTATAATTATATTATGATAATCTTGGTAAGATAACCGGTTTGAATATTCTATTTGTTGGAACTCCAAATCTGTCATATTTCTCACACTTTATAAACACATGGCATGTTATCAATTTGGTGAGGTGCCATGCATTCTGTTTGTGATTGACAGCTCATCACGTGAACACAAATGGTCAAGGGAAACCTAATCTAACCACACGTTGCCATCTTGGCTTCTTATTACGTAGCGCATCTTACTAGTACCTAGAAACAAACTGATTATGGGATCATATAATTTGATATCATAGGAGGAAATCTAGTTCATATAAGAGTGCTTTTTTTTCTCAATCAAAAAATTTAATTAGAAATATAAATTTAATTTTGCTACAATATAAATAATTTTATACCTGTATCTAATTATATTGTTTGTACCTGAATAAGCTTAAGTACTTTATAAAAATCTAAGATTTCGATATCGATTGTTTATAGATTATGCTGAGAGGATAACTTACAATGACACTCCAAAACTTAAGTCAGTTGAGTGCAGGGACGGATCTAAGGAGGGCGAGTGGAGGCCTCGGCCCCCAACTTTTAAAAAAAAAAAAGATTAATAGTAATAAGTTATTAAGTATAATTTAATTTTTTAAAAATTTATTTAGTATTTAGTCTAATATAAATAAAAGTCTAGCATAACCTAAATATTAATGATTTCTAATATCTAAAAAGGTAAGTAATAATATTAAAAATCTGAAAAGATATTATTACTAATATTTTTTAATTAAATAAAATTTTTCAAATTCCATAAAGTAGATTTTTTTTCCTTCTTGTGAGCATCCTTCTTGATTCATTTGCTATTAATTCTCTCTGTTTTAACTATTACAACTGAGAGATCTTTTTTAGCGATGAATTATTGTGAAGAATAACTCATAAACAAAATGAAAGGTTAATTTCTTACTAATTGTCTTTTAATTATATTGAAAAGAAAATTGTTGAAAAATTTGACACAAATTCTATTATCGATACATTTTGTGATACGAAAAATCGACCACTTTGTTAATAAAAAATACATACATATTTTTTGTACTTTAAAATATATTCTCTATCGATATATTTTTGTAATACATCTTACATTATATAATTTTTTGTATAATTTTTTAATATTATATATGTTATTGGCCCCTCCAGAATAGTATTTCTGGATCCATCCCTGGTTGAGTGCTTAGTAGATATATCCTTACCTACCTTGAAACCTCCATTTTATATATTTCATAAGTATTCATTGAACATTTATTGTCTCAAATTGATGTCTATATTATTTGTTTTCTGTTTTCCTGATTTGGCGTTATTTACGTTGTCCATGGTTCTCGCATGATGTCGATAACGCCTGATTTGGAGTAGACGGATTCTCGTTATCCGTAGTTGTCCAGAACAATGACCCAACTTGAATTTTTTGACTTTGCAATTTGTTAAGTATGCCCATGTTTTATGGACCGGGCCCATTTTTTGGTTTTTTTTTTTGGACTTTTTTAGCGCCAAAACTCTTTTCAAACGGATTCCCTCTTGTTTTGTCAAATTCTTTGACTTGTTAAAGGC
>NC_029791.2:19256134-19277622 GCF_000816755.2 Arachis ipaensis | reverse complement strand
ACCCTCCTCTCTCTCTCTCTCTCTCTCTCTCTCTCTCTCTCTCTCTCTCTCTCTCTCTCCATCAATCAATCAATTAATGAAGCATTAACCCTTTAATGAAAAGAGCAAGTTTCACTTCCCTTTGCTTCGTTTTTCATTTCAAACTTGTTTCTGAAGAACCGCTTTTCATCTTCTGAAAAGGAAAGCCTCCTCTTCAGTTGCCAGGGGTTCTTTTTGGGTGCTTCGAGACTTCCTTCCTCCTTCTTGTGGTTGTTATTCTTGTCAAGCAAACTTTGTTTCCTTCATTCTTCTTACTCTCTTCCTTGCTGTGTGTTTTATGAAAATGATGAAATTAAAACTGTGAAATGATGAAAATTTATGTAATCGTCCTTAGTACATTTGTTTTTGCTTCGTTGTTTGGTATTCTTTTGTTGCTTATTGTTTCGGAGATTTAGTAATCAGATTACTTTAGTTGGAGTACCACTGCTTAGCTCTTATTTTTTCCCCTTTTGAGGCATGGATAATTCATAGGATTCTTATTTGTGGATTTTGTGATAGTTTTAGGATAGAGAATCCTTTTTTATAGGAAAGAAAAAGAAAATTTTCTTTCGTGACATAGTAGTGGTGGTGCCCCTGTAGGTATTCCAAGATGCCGAGGAAAAAGGTGGTTGCCTCTCGAGAGCGTGTTGGGAAGTCGTCCTCTAGGCCAGCTCCACGTCCTCCGCAGCGTGCAGGTCAATTTGTTGACCCGTATTCATGGGTTTTCGAGGAAGTAAGATCCACTCCTTCTACTATCATCGAAGATGAGCTTGAAGCTATACGAGTGGCTGGAGTCATTTTTAATTATGATGTAGGGAATGTATACGTGCTTTCTATTCTCCATCGAGATGATCATGTTTGTCACTTTAATCATCATGCAAGCTCTCGACCCGATTGGCTATGGATGTATGAGACGTTGTTTACGCGTCTTGGAGTTCGCCTTCCATTTTCTAGCTTCCAACGAGATATTCTAGGCTATACTGGTTGTGCGCCATTGCAGCTGTACCCCAACACTTAGGCTATCATCTGAGGCTTCGAATTGTTGTGTTCGTTCTTAGGGCTGACCGCTTCTTATAGGGTATTTTTCTAATCTTTTACGTTAACTATGCCTTTTAGCTCCCAGGGTCGCAGATTTATCTCTTTCCAAGATATCCCAAATAGGAGGATCTTTACTCTCTTTTTGGAGTCTTATCATGGTTTTAAAGAGAAGTTTTTTACGATCGAGAGGGAAGAGGGAACCAAACCTTTTTTCATGACTTTAGAAGATGAAAAACGGTTAACTTATATTGAAATTTTCATGTGTCGTCGCCCAAGATTCAATTGCAAGGTGTCAACACTTCTGAGTTTGCAAGTATCCAAATGCTTTTGGAACTTTGGGGTGAAAACCCCATCTCTCTCTGGAATTTTTTGGCTGATGAGCATACTGCTTGGAATGCCATTGGTAAATGCTTTGTTGTGTATTTTTTTGCTTTACTGATCTATTATCTTTGCTACCTGTGGATCCGACGAGCTTGCTTTGTTTCCTTATAGTTAATATGGTTAGCGGCTTGGAGGCTATTATAACAATGAAGAGGAGGTTGACTTCTGATGCTAACATCGCTCCGAACCCAGGTAGTGGTGATCGGATTTTCTCCTCTGCTACATTGAGTAATATTCCCCTCCACCAAAAGTCACCTCCTGAGCTAGTCCCAAGGGTTCACGATGTTGAAGATGTTTCACCTCCTCCTTCTCCCACCAAGAAAAAACAAAGAAGAGGTAAGAGCCTGGTAGCCGAAATTTCCTCTCCAACTTCCTTTGGTTGTATTTTAGAAAAAGAGTTTCAGGCTCCTATCTTTTGACTAAAAAAAAAGTCGGGTTTGGCTAAACTTTCTCTGGAAGAAAATTTTCCTCGGGTTCACTGCTACGTACATTAGATATGCCGAGAAGGAGATAGCCATCTTCTGATCTGAGGTATTTGAGCAAGAAAAGGAACTAAAAGAGGAGAGATTGGAGGCTAAAACCCCAAGTAGATCTGTAAAAGTTCTTAAAGAAGAAAAATAGAGTTTGCAATCCAAAGTGAAGTCACATGAACATGCGAAGCTGACTTTTGATGCTAGGGAGGAGAAATATAAGAAACAAGTTTCCGAAAGGCCAAATAGACTGCTGTGGATGGAGCCTTTGACATTGAGAAGAATATGTTGGAACAAATCAAACTTATAGCCCCCGACTTGGACGTCTCCAAGGTTGGGGTCTTTAAAAAAGTGGTGGATGGAAAGATAGTTGATATAATATAATTTTCTTTTGTAGGATTTCCTAAGTGTAACTTATTAGTTGAACTTCCTTAGATGATATTTTACTTATGTTTGCCTTTCTTTAGTGACTTTAATATTTGTATTTTGTCACTTTGTGCTATTTGAATGCTTTGCCGTTTCCTCGGTTACAATTTGAGCATTTTTCTATTTATCGTTTTCTCGGTTACTATTTTAAGCGCTTCTCAATGTCTATTAGCTTTATACTAAGCTAATTTTTCGGACAAACTAAATAAAAAATTAAGATAAAAATTAAGTAGTTTTCAATAATTTGAGTCTATCATAAATTGTTTTCATACAACAAATTCATATTGATGCCTCATTAAAAATCTATATTGATATGAAAAGAGTGCCTCTTATTCTAGAAATACTTATAAGAAGATTTTTGAAAAATAACTTTCCCTAAGGGTAGTACCTCTTCATGTGAATTGCATTCCATGATCTCGGGACCTTGGTGCCATCCAAACTCTCCAACTTATAAGCCCCTTTTTCCAAATTTTTCTTGATTCTGTAAGGTTCCTTCCATGTTGGGGCTAACTTTTCCCGAGTTCTCGGTGCCCCAGCATCAGCTTATCTTAACACTAGGTCCCCAGCTTGAAAACTTCTAGGTTTTACCTTGGTGTTGTACTTTTTGGCAATACGTTGTTCCAACGCTTGTTCTACTAGGTTGGCTATAGATCTTACCTCGTCAATAAGATCCAGCTCAACATGATTCTCAGCATTACCGAGAAGGAGCCTTGGGCTGGGTTCGGCAATTTCGACAGGTATCACGGCTTCCTCCCCGTAGGTAAGTCGAAAAGGCATCTCACCTGTGGTGGATTGGGGAGTAGTGTGATAGGACCACAACACTGACCATAACTCGTCAGACCACAACCTTGAAAAGTTATCTAACTTTTTTTCAACCCTTTTAGGATTATTTTGTTCGCAGTTTCAACCTGTCCATTTGCCTTGGGAGGTGCTCTACCAAGACAAACACCTGTCAAATTCCCAAGCCATTAAAAAATTGTTGGAACTTAGTGTCTTCAAATTGAGCCCCATTGTCAGTCACAATTACCTCGGTATCATGAAAACAAGTTCCTGGGGTAGAGCTTGATGAAGGTTGCCATGGATTTGGCATTTTTGGCATTTTTTAACATATTCTATTGCATCCTTCATGATAGTGGGCCAGTAGTATCTGGCTTTTATGATTTTCTGAGCCAATGACTTGCCTTCCATGTGGTATCCACAACATCCTTCGTGTACCTCCTGCAACACATAATTAATTTGCTGAAGTTTTAGGCATTTAAGTAGGGGTTGTGAGATGCCCCTTTTATACAATTAGCCATTGATCATTGTGTATTTTGCTGATTTCAAACGAAGTTTCTTGGCCTTTTTGGGATTATTGGGAAGGATCTCGTGGTCTAAGTACATGCATATGGGATCTAACCAAGAGGGGTGGCGTCAGATGGTAACATCGTGACATCAAAAAGCCTACGGATGGCTCTGAGAGTACTTCCTAAATTAAACTCCTATTCCCATTACCTAGCTCAGTACTGGCTAACATCGACAGCACATCAGCTCGGGTATTTTGCTACTGAGGTACATGCTTAATACAATTTTTTTTTAATTTGGAATTTCATTTTGTACCTTCTTCAAATATAACTACAGCAATGGATCTCACGCTTGATATTCGCCATTAACTCGGGAGGTTATGATCTGGGAATCATTGTTGTTGAGTTTGGAAAACTTGAATCTAATTGAAATGATGATCAAATATTATTAAAATATAAATTAGGAAATTATTAATGTTTAAACAATTAAATTACCTCCAATTGTTTGGTTGATGTTTTTGTTAGTGTGTGATACAAGAGGATTTATACCGGTTCGAAATTCCACAAAATAATTTCGTTGTTAGTATAGTCCAAACCAATAGTCAATCCTCAAATCAAATTAAATTTGGTTGTCACAAAGAACAAACCCCAAATAAGAATTAACCGAAGTATTTAGACTCCGAGTCGTCTCACGAGGATAGCAATGAAGTGGTCAATTATTGGCTATGAGAAAGCAAGGGGGGTTTGATTAATAAGAGGGTGATAAACCCATATTTTATGATATATTTTGTGCTTAATCTGAGTGATTTATTCAATCCTTCACCCACTTATTCATATTATTTGCATGGTTTTACTTTCCCTTCCTTATTATGTGATGTAGGTGAAAAACATGTTTCCTATGCTTAAAAATAATTATTTTGATTACCCTTTATTTCTATTCGATGCCGTGATTAGTGTGTTGAGTAGTTTCAGATCTTCTAAGGCAGGAATGACTTAAAGGATGGAAAGGAAACATACAAAATTGGAAGGAAAGCACAAAACAGAGTTTTTGAAGAAACTGGCAGCCACGCGATCGCATGGGCGACGCGGCCCATGCCAGCGCGAAAAGGCATTGACGCGGCCACATGACTGACGCAACCGCGCGCCTCGAGCGAAACACATATGACGCGGTCGCATGACTGACGCGACCGCGTGACAAGAAAAACTCTGAATGACGCGACCGCGTGACCCACGCGGACGCGTGACAGAGGCCACGCACCAGAAATTGCAGAAAATGCTCATAGCGAATTCTGAAGCCCTTTTTGGCCCAAATCCAAGTCCAGAAGGCATAGACCAGAGGTTATGAAGTGGGAGAATGCATCCATTCAAAGAGAGTCTCCACTTTAGTTAGTTTTCATGATTTAGATTTTATTTAGAGAGAGGTTCTCCACTCTCTCTCCTCTTTTTAGGATTAGGATTTAGAATTAGGATTTTATTCGCTTTCAGGATTATCTCTTTATCAGGTTCAAATTCCCTTTTATTTACTTTTGCAATTTAATTTATGAATCCTTCCATGTTACAGATTACTCTTTTGAATTAATGTTATTTGAGGTATTTCAGTTTAATCTTGCTTTATTTTATTTACATTATTGTTATTCCCATCTGAAGACATTTTTATTCCAGTAGATTTACTTTTCTCCTTTTGGTCTTGGTTAAGAAATTAGTAACTCAGGAGTTATCAAACTCAAACATGATTGATAATTTTTATATTTGTTAATTAAATTGAACTTCAATAATCCCAATCTTTTCTTAGGAAATAAATAGGATTCGAAGATCAAACCAATTAATCCCTTAACCTTCCTTTATCTTAGTAAAGGTTAACAAAGTGGAATTAAGATACAATTTTCATCATCATTGATAAGGTAACTAGGATAGGACCTCCAATTTCTCATACCTTGCCAAAAATTTATTTACAGTCATTTATTTATTTTACTTGCCATTTAAATTACTTGTTCTTCATTTACTTTAATTGCTAATTAAACCATTCGTTCCTCATTCTCAAAACCCCAATTTACAACTTCCATAACCAATAATAAGAACATACTTCCTTGCAGTTCCTTGAGAAGACGACCCGAGGTTTGAATACTTCGGTTATCAATTTATTTAGGGGTTTGTTACTTGTGACAACCAAAACGTTTGTACGAAGGGATTTTTGTTGGTTTAGAGACTATATCTACAACGCGACTGTTTTTATAAAATTCTTTACTGGCAAAAATCTTAACGTCAAAGGGCAATAAAATAAATGGCAAGAAAAGTAAATCAAACAAGCAATTAAAAGAAGCAAGATAAGGGACTCTTGGCTAAGACTTAGGTAATTGAGATCATTATCCTTGTCACAATTCAAACATTGATAATTATGCAGAACCGAGCTCATTAGGTCTACTCACTAAAGCCTTAAGTACGTAATGTCCACTCCTAGGCTTGGAGTACGTCAAATGGCTAGATCAACATCAATCCATAAGTCCCAACCTAGCTACTAATTGACTTAGTAGTAGGCTAGAGTCAATGGTTATCAAATTGATCCCCAAGGGTTCTAAAATTACCAATTCAACAAAGCCCAAGGACTTAAGATCACCCAATCCCCTTAGTCTAGGCCAAGGGTCAAGAGAACTACTCAAAAACTATAGGAAGTATTATATCAAACACCTAATGTGCAATAAAAGTAAACATCACAAAATGCTAAAATTAAGGAGAACCATAACTATCATAAGCAAGAACTCAACAATAGCAAGCAAGATCAACATAAAAGAAACATAGAAACATGAAATTTGCATTAAAAAAAATTTTGACTCCACAATGTTCATCATCACAAAAGGAAGCAAAATGAGAAATTAACATTACAAGTAAGAAAATCAAGATGTAGAAGTGAGAAATTGTAAAAGAACCAAGATGAAAGCAAGGAATTAAACATGGATCCAAGATATTTTTACCTAATCCTAACCTAATTCTAGAGAGAAGAGGGAGCTTCTCTCTCTAGAAAACTAACTAAAGGCTCATGTTGACTAACTAATTGCTCCCCCTTTGCTTGGACTTTAATTCTGCATGAAATACACTCAGAAATAAGTTGGACTTGGGCCTGGGCGGCTCAAAAATCGCCCCCAGCATTTTGCCTTTAAGTGGGTCACGTGCTAGTATCGGCGCGTAAGCGCCATGTGTGCGTGCGCGTTGATTGGCTGTTTCTTCATCCGCGCGGACTCAGCATGTACGCGTGCGCGTCTCTATGAAAAATCACTTCTGCGCGTGCGCGACTTGTGCGCGTGCGCGCCCATTGATGCATTCCCAATCTTTTGTTTCTTCATGCATTCTCCACTTTGTATGCTTTTCTCCTCATTCCTTCTATCCAATACTTTCTTTATGAACCTGAAATCACTCAACGAACACATCAAGGCATCGAATAGAATTAAAGTGAATTAAAATCACCAATTTAAGGGCCTAAAAAGCATGTTTTTATACTTAAGCACAATTCAAGGGAGAATTACAAAACCATGCTATTTCATTGAATAAATGTGGGAAAAGGTGATAAAATCCCCTAAAATAAGCACAAGATAAACCACGAAATCGGGGTTTATCAGTGTGAAGGAAGAATAAATTAATTTCCTATTTGGCCAAAAAGCTAGAATAGCCCAATTTGATCAATAAATTAATTTAGCCTTGTGCAAAATTAAATCATCAAAGTAGCTGAACCTTAAGATTGAGACAAGCCCAAATCACAAGCCCATGGACTAATATTGGCAAAGAAAAGAAAAAGAAGGAAGTGGCCCAAGGACTTTAAGCATACTACGGTTACCTACTCCCATGGACTAATGGATTTCAAATTTTAACTCAATTAAGTTCATGCCTTGGTAACAGGAAGTTAAAATTCAATTTGATTAATTCAGATTGAAAGATCCATACATTACTCTATGCATTGGTAACTGGAAGTAAGAATTCAGTTGGGTTTAATTCTATTTATTGCTTCCAAAGTCTTTTCTCTCTTCTCTCTCCTTTCTATTTGCATTTGGTCATATCATTAGTCAGAAAAAAAGATGGAAGAAAGAAGAAGTTATCAGAAGAAAAAGAAAAAGTGACAGAGAAGCCTATGGAAGAAAGGATATGAAGAAGGAAGATCTGAAGTAAGGCATGGCAAGATTTTTGCCATTGAAGGCAAGATTTGAAGAAGTTGCTTAGTTGAACCGGTTTCAACCTTGGAAGCTTCCCCTTCTATATTAAGGGTGAACGGCCAAGGGTTGAGATCAAGGAGAGAAAGTGAAAGCACAGAGTTCTCATAGCTACCCAAGCTTCCAGAGTTCTTCTCTTTCAATGTTGTTCATTTTTTTTTCTTTTTCTCAGTATTGTCTGTCTGAGTCTCATGGTGAAAAAGGCAAACATAGTGAGGTTTGTAAGAAAAAGCCAGTGAGAGAAAAAAGGCAATGATCAATATTAGAGAAAAAGCCATAGATGTCTCAAAGTTTCTTTGTACATCTGTATGTTGTATTTCATGATCCTGTGGGAATTTTCTTGCAAGTTGGGTTTGCACTTTGCGGTTGAAAGCTTGGTTTGAGTCCAAGTCAAGTTCAGATTAGGGTTAAAATCTGGATTTGTCCCAGATAGGAATGGGTAGTTCTTAGGAAAGAATTGGTGTTTAAAATCTTGAAAAAGGGATAGCGAAATTCCATCATTATTGTGATGGAGACTGGATGTTGGCCATATTGCACCTAGTAGCTGAACTAGGATATATCTGGTGTTCATTCTTCTTTTCTACTCCTTTCTCTGTTTTTGTTCATCAGGAGACAAAAACAAAAATATCTCTCGACTCAGCACGGGAGAAAATAAAAGTGTCTCTCAACCCGTCATGAGACAAAAAGCTGAAATATCTCCTGAAGTTCTTTGAAAAATCAGAAATTAATATTCAGCAAAAAGGGGCTAAGATTCAACCCCCTTGTCTTAGCCACTGATTACCATCAATTGGTATCAGAGCTTGGTCTCAAACAGATCAAGCTTTGCAACTTGGAGAAAATATCCTGATGACAGTTAATAGTGGCTCAAATCTGGTGGCCTATACTCTGACAGAAGGGCAGTCAAGCAACAGACTCCCATTCCTCAATGGAAAAAACTACAGCTACTGGAAAGAAACAATGAAGATTTTTGTTCAGTCTGTAGATTACAGGCTTTGGAAGATAATCCTGGAAGGTCCACAATTTCTAACCACCACTGGAGCTAATGGAGTGGTTGTTCCCAAAGCTGAGGCCGATTGGAATGAAGATGACAGAAAGAAAATAGAGCTCAACGCTAAAGCTATCAACTTACTCAACTGTGCGGTCAGCTTCGAGGAATATTGATGGGTATCACGATGCACAACAGCAAAGGAAATCTGAGACAAGCTTCAAGTCATTCATGAAGGCACAACCCAACTCAAAAGATCCAGAATAGATATGCTGAACAGAGGCTACGAAATTTTCTCAATGAAGGAAGGAGAAACAATTGATGAAATCTTTGAAAGATTTAACATTATCATCACTGGCTTGGATGCTATGGGAATCAGATATCCAGAATCTGTGCTTGTGAGGAGAATATTGAGATGTCTCACTAAAGAGTGAAAAACCAAAGCTATAATAATAGCTGAGAGTAGTGGTATTGATGAGATGACCTATGATAATCTGAGAGAAAACTTACTTGCTATTGAAAACACTTATTTAAAGAGAAATATAAAAAAGAAAGAAGTTGCTCTCAAATCAGTCACTGAATCTCTAGATGATGAATCCAGTGATAATTTATCTGACGATGACTTTGTTTTATTTGCTAAGAAATTCAGAAAAATGGTGAAGCTGAAGGAACGGAACAAAGGAGGCAGTTCAAGAAAACCAAAGACGGACCTGAGGAAAGTGATCTGCTACAACTGTAAAAAAACTGGACACTTCAAGTTTGATTGTCCAAAAATGAAGAAGGAGGACAAACCGAAAAGAGAAAAGAGGAAAGGACTCATGCCATCATAGGAAGACCTGGAGAATGATTCGGATGAAGAAAAAGAAACTGAAACCAAGTCCCAAACTTGTCTCATGGCCGACATAGTAAATGAGGTAATATTTCCTAAACCATCAACTGAAGACCTTCATCTTATGATAGATCATCTCATTGAAAAAATCAGATGCTTCTTAGATGAAAACTATGATCTTGAATCTCAAGTTACCATTCTAAAAGTAGAAAATAGTTTTCTCAAAGATAAATTAAGAAAAACTAAAACTGTTGTTGATCTTATTGAAGAAAACAAGCGGTTGAAAGCTAAACTTAAGAGCTGTGAATATCATCATTCTGTGATTGCAAATCTAAATTATTTTGAGGAAAATGAGTGGCTGCATAAAGAGGTAAAAATACTTAAAGAAGACTTAGCCAGCTTTGCTCAAAGTTCTGAAAAGTTAAATCAACTCTTGGCTAGTCAAAAACCTCTTTATGATAAAATTGGTTTGGGTTTTTACAAATCTAAAAAATTTATTGAAAAACCTTCTTTTACCAACATGGCATCCTCTTCGGATGACATAAGGTTTCAAAACCCAACAAGCTTTAAAAAACAGCAACACAAAATTTTGTAGATTATGCAATCGGAATGGACATTTTCCCATTCAATGCTTCATAAGTGAAAGAATGATTGGTGACAAAGTTTACAAGATTGTTTGTAACTATAATAGTTTGGGGCAAAGAAGATGGTTTGACATCAAAGGATCCAAAAAGATTTGGATACCTAAGGTCACTTAAGCTTGTTTTGTAGGTTTGTCTAGCATCCAAGAGAAAAGACAACATGTGGTATATGGATAGTGGGTGCTCTAGGCATATGACCGGAAAGACAACATTCTTCATCAAGCTTGATGAGTATGATGGAGGCTTTGTTACTTTTGGTGACAATGGAAAAGAAAAAATAGTGGCCATAGGTAAAGTGGGTAAGAACTACTCTTCTTTTATTAATGATGTTTTGCTTGTTGACGGATTAAAGCACAATCTACTAAGCATTAGCCAATTGTGTGATCTTGGATATTTGGTTATTTTTAGAAACTTGGATTGCTTGGTTATTTGTGAAAAATCCGGTGATATTTTGTTTGAATAAAAAAGATGCAATAATGTGTATGGATTACCTCTAGAGGATTTAAAGGATAAAAAAGTAACTTGTTTTACTTCTCTTGAATCTGAAAAATGGCTTTGGCATAAGAAATTGGGATATGCAAGCATGTACCAAATTTCTAAGCTTGTTAAAAAGAATTTAGTTAGAGGAATTCTAAATATTAAATTTGATAAAGATATTACTTGTGATGCTTGTCAACTAGGCAAACAAGTAAGATCATCTTTTAAATCCAAAGATGGAATTTTTACTAAAAGATCATTGGAAATGTTACATATTGATATTTTTGGTCCTACTAGAACACAAAGTTTGGGAGGAAAACATTATGGTTTGGTAGTGGTGGATGATTACTTTAGATTTGGTTGGGTTCTTTTCTTAGCTCACAAAAATGATGTGTTCTATGCTTTTTCCTCTTTTTGCAAAAAGATCCAAAATGAAAAAGATTTAAAAATTGCCCACTTGAGAAGTGATCATGGAAAGGAGTTTGAAAATCAAGATTTTGAAAACTTTTGTGATGAACTTGGAATAGCACATAACTTTTCATGCCCAAGAACACCTCAACAAAATGAGGTTGTTGAAAGAAGGAATAGAAGCCTTCAAGAAATGACTAGGGCACCTTTGTGAAAATGATGTTCCAAAGTTTTTATGGGCTGAAGTTGTAAACACAGCTTGTTATATTTTAAATAGAACCATCATTAGAAAATGTTTAAAGAAAACTCCATATGAGCTTTGGAAAGGAACCCCACCTAATCTTAAGTATTTCCATGTCTTTGGATTCAAATGTTTTGTTCTTAACAATAAAGAAAATCTTGGAAAATTTGATCTAAAATCTTATGAAGGAATGTTTGTTGGATACTCCACCACTAGCAAAGCGTTTAGAGTTTACCTCAAAGAACATAGAACAATTGAGGAATCCATACATGTATCTTTTTGTGATTCTAAATCTATTCCAAGTGCTGTGTTTGATGATGATGCAGGTAATGAAACTGTTGTGAACCATCAAGCCAATCAAGAAAATCCCAAATCTGTCCCAGCTGTTGAATCTGTCTATCCAGAAACTTCTCTTCAGAATGGAGGAGACATTTCTGTTTTGTCTCCTGAACAAGCCATAGAATCCAGAACAGAGCTGCCAACTGAAACTAGTCAAAGAAAAACCATTCCTCAAAGGCCACGTGAATGAAAATTTTTTAAGGGTTACCCTCATAAATTCATCATTGGTGATCCTTCACAAGGCATAACCACTAGATCCTCAAGCAATAACTAAATGGAACCAAGCAATGCTGCCTTCTTGTCCCAATTGGAACCTATCAATGTGAAGCAAGCTCTTGAAGACCCCTCATGGGTTGAAACCATGAAAAAAGAGCTATCCCAATTTGAAAAGAATGAGGTTTGGACCCTTGTACCAAATTGGTAAAAAGGTAACCGGTACAAAATGGATATTCAAAAATAAATTGGGTGAGGATGGTAGTGTGGTATGTAACAAGGCTAGACTAGTGGCCCAAGGTTACGACCAAAAGGAAGGCATTGACTTTGACGAGTCATTTGCCCCGGTAGCTAGAATGGAAGCAATTTGGTTGCTTCTTGCCTATGCTGCCCATAAGGGTTTTAAAATGTTTCAAATGGATGTCAAATGTTCTTTTCTTAATGGCTTTATAGATAGGGAAGTATTTATGGCTCAACCCCCTGGTTTTGAAAGCAAAGAGTTTCCAAATCATGTTTTTAAACTCTCAAAGGCTCTTTATGGCCTTAGGCAAGCTCCAAGAGCTTGGTATGAAAGGCTAAGTGCCTTCTTGTTAGAAAACAATTTTCAAAGGGGTACCACCGATATTACTTTGTTTATAAAAGAGTCTAATGATGATATCTTGCTTGTTCAAGTTTATGTGGATGACATTGTGTTTGGTTCGGCCAATGAATCCTTGTGTGAAGAGTTTGGAAAACTTATGACTAGTGAGTTTGAAATGAGTTTGATGGGAGAATTAACTTTCTTTCTTGGTCTTCAAATCAAACAAACTCCTAGTGGTATTTTTATTCACCAAGGTAAATATGCCAAAGAGTTAATCAAGAAATTTGATCTTGAAAATTCCAAACTAATGGGAACTCCTATGCATCCAAACACTAAACTTGGCAAAGATGAAAATGGGAAAGATGTGGATGAAACAAAGTATAAAGGAATGATATGATCTCTCATGTATCTTACATCCTCTGGACCGGATATTGTTCAAAGTGTGGGTGTATGCTCTAGATTTCAATCTCACCCAAAGGAATCCCATCTTTCGGCCATTAAAAGAATCATTAGATAAATTAAAGGCACATGTGATCTTGGCTTGTGGTATCCAAAATCTAATGAATTTTGTGCAGTAGGATTTTGTGATGCATATTATGTGGGAGACCGAGTGAATAGGAGAAGCACTTCTGGAATGTGTTGCTTCCTTGGAAGCTCACTCAACATGTGGTCTAGCAAGAAATAAGCCACGGTTGCTTTATCCATGACTGAAGCCAAATATATCTCTGCGGCTGCTTGTTGCTCTCAACTTTTATGGCTTAAAACTCAATTGGAAGATTATAAATTGAAAATCAATAGTATACCTTTGTTTTGTGATAATATAAGTGCAATAAACATTTTAAAAAATCCTGTACTACTACACTCTAGAACAAAGCACATTGAAGTGAGATATCATTTTATTAGGGAACATGTGCAAAAGGGTACTATTGATATCCAATTTGTGAAATCCGAAGAGCAACTTGCTGACATTTTCACTAAACCTCTGTGTGAAGATAGATTTTGTTCATTGAGAAACAGTTTAGGGATAATGGATTTAAGTTCTATTGAATAATTGATTTGTTTTATGCTTTTGTTTGTTTTTGTCTCGTAGGCAGCAGGGAAACAAATTTGGGCAAGTGATGAACTCTTCAAAGGAAGACTTGTATAAAGCCCAGAAAATTTATGGATTAAAAATGAAGAGTTGTGTCCTATTGCCCAGCATGCTGTAACCACCTTTTGGGTCTATGTAAGACAAACTTTGTTCACATGATATGAGCTCATTATCTTTAAATCATAAAACTCTTTTAATCTTTGAAATTAATTTTTCAACATGCCATCACTTTACTCCATTTCAAGTCATGTCAGTTTTAATCTTTTGTCATTCTTCATGGCTTGTATTTTTAGTTTTAATGTTTTTAAAAATTCAAATTAATTTTTGAAAACCGTTTTCATTAATGATTTTGCTTTAAAAGAGAAGGTTTATTCCTAACATTAATGACAGTTCTTTTACTCCTAAAAAAGGGATCATATCAGAGAAGGTAGCTATTTGTGACACCCTTGTTCTTTATGTTGTTTTGAACTCCATTCCCATATCTTTAGCTTACTTTATGATTCGTCATATGCGGGACTGTGTGAAAAGTGATAAAAGGAATAACTTGCCATATGGTATATTTTTGACTTGCTTGATTGAGCATTTTAATGTTGATTTGAGTAATGAGCCTGTTGAGAATAAATTGTCCACAATCAAAGATGATGGTGTACCGCAACATGCTAAAGGTAAAGATGTTCTCTTGGAGTTTGCTACCATGTCCAAGCAAATGGTAAAATCCAGCAAAGAAGCTAGAAAGCTTGCATTGCAAAATGAAATGCTTAGCTTAAGTATCATGAAAGGGTAAACTTGCTCTTAAAGTATTTGGATTCCATTGATGAGGACATGGCTCATTCCGAGAAAGAAGATGATGTTCTAGAATCTGATGCTGAGTCTTCTGATGCCTAAGATTTGGTCCCTAATGTGTCTGCTGCTGAACACTTTTATTTTGTTATCTTTGAACTTATTTTCAGTTGAACTATTGACTGTAATTAATTACTTTGATACTATTTATGTTTTAAATATTATGGACTGCATTGCTTTTCTATATTTTGTTTGCAGGACGTCCCTCCTTGATGACAAAAGGGAGAGAAAAAGATTGAAAATAGGGCTGAATTAAAATTGAAATTGGGGCTGCTGGTTGCTTTGTTTTATTATTTTTGTATGTTCTGTTTTATTATTTTGCTCTGTTTGTGCTCTGTTTTGAATCTTTATTTTTGAGCACTCTGTATTAATGGATTAATATCAACTTGAGCCTTGATTATTTTGATGAATGTGTTTGCTCAAGTATAAACATTTTTCTTGATAAAATATAGCTCTGTTATTAAAGGTTCCATGTTTTGAAATTTTTATCGTTTTGGAACTTTTAGAGCATGCATACAAGTGTTGCTTCCTTGAATATTTTTTGGTAACTAGGCACACATTAAGGGGGAGAACATTGAACAAAAGAAAGGGGGAGAAAACGTAAAAATCTTCAAAGGGAAGTTTTCTAATCCTAATCCTTTCAATTCAGTTTTAATAATGTTTGTCATCAAGGGGGAGATTGTTGAGTTTGAAAAACTTGAATCTAATTGAAATGATGATCAAACATCATTAAAATATAAATTAGAAAATTATTAATGTTTAAACAATTAAATTACCTCCAATTGTTTGGTCGATATTTTTGTTAGTGTGCAGGAAGAATAAATTAATTTCCTATTGGGCCAAAAAGCTAGAACAGCCCAATTTGATCAATAAATTAATTTAGCCTTGTGCAAATTAAATCATCAAAGTAGCTGAACCTTAAGATTGAGACAAGCCCAAATCACAAGCCCATGGACTAATATTGACAAAGCAAAAGAAAAAGAAGGAAGTGGCCCAAGGACATTAAGCATGCTACGGTTACCTACTCCTATGGACTAATGGATTTCAAATTTTAACTCAATTAAGTTCATGCCTTGGTAACAGGAAGTTAAAATTTAATTTGATTAATTCACGTTGAAAGATCCATATGTTACTCTATGCATTGGTAACTGGAACTAAGAATTTAATTGGGTTTAATTCCATTTATTACTTCCAAAGTCTTTTCTCTCTTATCTCTCCTCTCTCTTTGCATTTGGTCATATCATTAGTCAGAAAAGAAGATGGAAGAAAGAAAAAGTTATCAGAAGAAAAAGAAAAAGTGACAGAGAAGCCTATGGAAGAAAGGCTATGAAGAAGGAAGATCTGAAGTAAGGCATGGCAAGATTTTTGCCGTTGAAGGCAGGATTTGAAGAAGAGCTTCAAGATCTTCGAAGTAAAAAATAGAAGCAATCCACCTCTGTCAGAGAAGAAGATCTCAGTTGCAAAAGCTCACTTCCATTTTTGTTCATCAAAGAAAGAAGGTAGCCACCGAGCTATACGTAGGAAGAAGAAAAAATGGAAAGCAAGGAGCTGTGTTGGGTCAGAAGATCATCAAGGGTCCGAACCCTTTCTTGGAGCCAAAGACAAGATCAAGGGTTCAGATTGAAGGAGTTTAATGAAAAGGGTTGAGAGAGGTACATGCATGTTGGTTTTTGGTTTTCCCTCTCTCTTCTCTTCGTCCGAACCGAAGCTATTTTTTGGTTGGAGAAGAAGTTGCTTGGTTGAACCGGTTTCAACCTTGGAAGCTTCCCCTTCTATATTAAGGGTGAACGGCCAAGGGTTGAGATCAAGGAGATAAAGTGAAAGCACAGAGTTCTCATAGCTACCCAAGCTTCCTTAGTTCTTCTCCTTCAATGTTGTTCATTTTTTTTCTTTTTTCTTAGTATTGTCTGTCTGAGTCTCATGGTGAAAAAGGCAAACATGGTGAGGTTTGTAAGAAAAAGCCAGTGAGAGAAAAAGGGCAGTGATCAATATTAGAGAAAAAGACATAGATGTCTCAGAGTTTCTTTGTACATCTGTATATTGTGTTTCATGATCCTGTGGGGATTCCCTTGGAAGTTGGATTAGCACTTTGCGATTGAAAGCTTGGTTTGAGTCCAAGTCAAGTTTAGATTAGGGTTAGAATCTGGATTTGTCCCAAATAGGAATGGGTAGTTCCTAGGGAAGAATTGGTGTTTGTAATCTTGAAAAAGAGATAGTGATATTCCATCATTATTGTGATGGAGACTGAATGTAGGCCACATTGCACCTAGTGACTGAACTAGGATATATCTGTTGTTCATTCTTCTTTTCTACTCCTTTCTCTGTTTTTGTTCATCAGGAGACAAAAACAAAAATATCTCTCGACTCGGCACGAGACAAAACAAAAGCGTCTCTCAACTCGTCACGAGACAAAAAGCAGAAATATCTCCTAAAGTTCTTTGAAAAATCAGAAATTAATATTCATCAAAAAGGGGCTAAGATTCAACCCCCCTTCTCTTAGCCATTGATTACCATCAACTGTATACAGTCAGCTCGGTTGCTTTGACTTCAGCTGTCAATACCAAACCTGCAATTAAAGCCTCATATTCAGCCTGATTGTTTGAGAGATCGAAAAATCGAACTTAATAGATGCTTCGATGACCACTTCTTCTCCCCGAGTTAAGATGATTCCCACACCCCCGTACTGTGTCTGGGATGTCCCATCAACATGTAGTTCCCAAATCGGTAGCTTGGAAGAAGAATAGGTCATCTCGGCCAGAAATCCACCATTTTGTGTGCTTTAATAGTTGATCGTGGCTCATATTTTATGTCAAACTGCGAAAACTCTATCGCCCAGCCCATCATTTGTCCTGCCAAATTCACCTTTTGCAGAACTTTTTTAATTAGCTGGGTCAGTTCGAATGATTATCATATGACTTTGGAAATACTGCCGTAAATGGTGTGCCAATATTAGTACTAAAAAAGCAAGTTTTTTTCAACTTGAGTATCTCAGTTCAAGACCCTGAAGGACCCTACTAATGAAATACACAGGTCGTTGTTGCTTATTGTCATCCTCAATCACTAAAGTTGAAGCCATAGATTTATCAGTGATAGATAAATATAGGTATAACGGTTTTTCAAGTTTTGGCTTTGCAAGGACAGAAGGAGAAGATAATAAAGTTTTGAAGTGCAAAAATGATTTTTCACACTCCTCCATCCACTCAAAAGTTACTCCCTTCTTCATTAATTTAAAGAAAGGTTTCACCTTTTCGGTCAAGGTTCCGAGAAACCTTGACAAGGCGGCTAACCGACCTATCAACCTTTGTATCTCTTTAAGGTTTTGAGGGCTTGACATATTCAATTTGGCTTTAATACCTCTTTGAGTCACCATAAATCCGAGAAAATTTCCTCTCCAAGCTCCAAACCACACTTTATCGGGTGTAACCTCATGTTATAAAGTCGAATGTTACTGAAGGTCTCTCGCAGATCAGCTATGAGGCCACGATCCGACTTGGTTTTTATCATCATCTCATCTATGTAGACCTTGATGTTCCTTCTGATCTTCTCCTTAAACACTTTAGCCATCAATCTTTGATAAGTGGCTCCTGTATTTTTTAAACCAAAAGGCATCTTAGTATAACAATAAATTTCTTTTGGGGTTATGAAAGTAGTCTTATTCTCATTAGGCCGATGCATCGAGATTTGGTTATATCTACTATATGTATCCAAGAAACTTCGAATCCAATAACCTGATGAAGAGTCAATCATGTTATCAATGTTGGGTAGAGAAAAACGGTCCTTTGGACAGGCTTTGTTCAAATTAGTGTAATCAACACACATCTGCCATTTTTCATTGGACTTTTTTACTATTACAACGTTGGATAACCAAGTTGAG
This sequence comes from Arachis ipaensis, assembly GCF_000816755.2. NCBI lineage: Eukaryota > Viridiplantae > Streptophyta > Magnoliopsida > Fabales > Fabaceae > Arachis > Arachis ipaensis. Next base: position 19,259,293 of record NC_029791.2, on the reverse strand, counting down.
TACGTAAGCTCTCTAATAAAGGCAGCGTACAGTCCTTGTACTTGTCTCTTGACCTCGTTAGACCGGTCTTGAAACGTCTTACGACGTCGCTGCAAAACTGGTTTGTATGAGAGATCAATAACAAGTTGGTGGGACATGAACGCAGAGTCAATCTCCGGCATATCGAAAGGTTCCCAAGCAAACAAATCGACATTACCTTTTAAAAACTCTTACAGTTCCGACTTCAAGGGATAAGGTAGGTCTTTGTTAACGAAAGTGTATTTTTCAGCTTCATACCCGATTTGGAATTTCTTCAGATTATCATCAAGTTCTGGCTTTCGTTTTTCTTTAACTCGGGAGTCCAAGTCAACCAGAAACACCCTTGTGGACTCCTTGGCCTTATCCCTCAAATTTAGACTCACAGTATTGCCTTTGATAGCAGCTACCCAATCTCCTCGAATCGTAGCTACACGACCTTCTACCGTTATGTACTTTATAACAAAGAACTTGGTAGAAATAAAGGCACAAAGATCATTGAATGTCTTTCGTCTAAGGATCACGTTATTAAATCGTCGAATCTTCAGAACTACAAACTGCCTGTATGACCCGAGCTTCCGATCCTTCTCCAATTGTGAACAAAAAGTCAATAGCTCCGTTAGGTTTAATGTAGTGATCTCTCAACCCCACTACTCTGGGTAGATGGGTTTGAGATGCTGATCATTAAGTCCCAAGGCATTGAATGCATTCCTAAACAACAAATTTAAGTCTACCCTAATATCTATCAATATTTTTCTTACAATCCCGTTTCCCAACCTAGCCGTGATTACTAGGGGCTCGTCATCCTCCATTTTCGTGTACTGTTAATCTTCGGCAGTGAATTGAACGGTTGGAAAACTTTGTATTTTTTCAGTATTTTGGAGCTAGTAGATTTGACATCCTTCTTGATTGCATTTTTGGTTTTTTCTAAACCGTTCCTCCCTACCCCCACATTCACTACCACTCTTGCAGTGGCATCTTGGTTTTCGCCAATTTTAGCACTTCTGGGGTTCCTTGCTTCTCGATCCTCGTCATCATTTGTCATCGAGGCGGCCTAATGTGTGGGACGATTTTCGAAAGTTTTCTATCCTGGATGGCCTACTCCAAAGCATCCTTTAAGTCTATGCAATCTTCCATCCTATGACCATAAGATTTGTGGTAATCACAGTATTGTGATTTGTTCAATGAAGTTTTTGGTCGTATCTATCTAGCTTTGGGTAATATACCCGATGTGATACTTGTTGATAAACTTCTGCTAGTGATGCCACTAATGGTGTATATGTGAAAATTTTTCCTACACGAGGAACTACTGCTCTTAAGGTATTCTGTCCCGAGTTTTCAGCCTTATTAGATAAGGGAAGTGGATTCTTTTGTTTTGTTGAGACCACTGTCAAACCATCCTCGTCCCTCATGTACTCCAGGGCAATTTGATGGATTTTCTCCATAGAATTTATGTCTTTTGTAGTAAGGTGTCTTCTAAAGTCTCCTTTAAGCAAGTCTGCTATAAGACAGAGACAAGCAACCTCAGAAGTTCGGGTATTGACTTCCAAAAGAACTTTGTTGAACCTATCTAAGTAATCCCAGATGCTCTCCTCGGTCCTCTGTTCTATGCCAAGCAAAGAGATTGGGTGCTTAGCTTAGGTTCTCCTAGTTGTGAAATGAGCAAGGAATTTGATTTTGATACCGTGAAATGAGGAGAGTCTGACGGCAGGTGTTAAACCAGGCCATTATAGGCCCTAAGAGTGTAACTGGAAAGGCTTTACATCTTATGGCATCTCCCACCCCTTCTAGGTTCATTCTAGCTTCGAAAGCATCTATGTGCTCCTGAGGATCAGACTTCCCTTCATACTTCAGATCCGTTGGTTTGTCGAAGTTCTTGGACAATCTGACTTGCAAAGCATGCGACATGAACGATGTTTGCCCCATAATCATGTGCTCTCGAGAACCGCTATGTCGCCTAGGGCTTGGACTCCTTTTTGGAGTTTGTTTCCTTTTGGATTGGGCGGACTGGGAATTAGATCTCCCTCGTCTATCACGATCGTCACATTCATCCCTATGACGATGAGATCTTCTACAAGTTTGCGGGTAACCGTCATCATGCTGATAACCTCGGGTCCTTTCCGAGGACACTCTTTTTCGACTATGCAACCAATCTCTAGCCGTACGATTGCGAGACCGGGACCTGCAGGACTGCAAGCATTCTTCTAGCCTATGTTCTAGCTCCTTCATCTTATTCTGCATTTCCTGCATCTTATGACACATCTCTTGCATTGCGTTGTCGTAATCCTGTAGTCCCAAGCCAACGATGTGGCGTTCTCCTGTGCCATTTTCAAACCCTGGAAAAACTTGGTGTTCGTCAGTAGAATTGAGATCAGTTTCATGACCATTCTTATGAAGTGTCTCTTTATGTGGAGTGTTTGGGTTAATGGTTAATTGGATCTTATATTCAGCCATGGTGGTAAGAAAATTTCGAAATCCCTACAGATGGTGCCAAATGTTCATACTTAAATTGGGTTACATATTTATGAGAATTCGAAATCCCGATATCGATTGTTTACAAACCAAGCCGGGAGGGCAACCTGCAATAAGACTCCAAATCTTAAGTCAGTTGAGTGCTTAGTAGATATATCCTTACCTGCCTTGAAGCCCCCATTTTATATATTTTATAGGTATTTGTTGAACATGTATTGCCTCAGGCTGAAGTTTGTATCGTTTGTTTTTTGTTTTCCTGATTTGGCATAACTTATGTTATGCATGTTTCTCGCATGATGTCATAAAACCCTCGAAACTAAGGTTTTTCAATAATTACTTTGGTTTGGATAAAGTTTATCATCACCACAACCTCCTAGGTATGGTCATGAGGATTTAGGAGACTCGAGAAAGGACTAATCATTTGCAGATCATTCATAATTGAGAAATTACATCGTGACAAGAAGATGCGGGAATCCGACCTTTCAGATTTTACATCTGCTACTGCTGGAGTGACAGCTGATGGCTGTTGGTTACGACTACCACCAAAAAACTCCAATTCAGTAACGCCTGATTTGGGGTAGACGAATTCTCGTTATTTATAATTATTCATAGTTGTTCAGAACACATATAATGTTATATTAATAGAAATAATTATTTTTTTTATTAACTGTA
>NC_029791.2:19250471-19255948 GCF_000816755.2 Arachis ipaensis | reverse complement strand
AACTGTATTAATAGTTATCTAAAAAAAATAAATATAATTAAATGATTCGATAAATATTTTATATTGTCAATATATCAAGGGCAAAATATTTGCATATGAAAATCAACATGACAAGATTATGTAGAATTATCGCACCAAAGAATTTGCTAGCGTAAAACTCTGGAATTATTCCAAAATCATCTCAAACCCATCAATTCCAAGTTCAGAGATTTACAATGGGAACAAGCAGAGTTACTGTTAACCTACCCAAATTGCAGGCTAATGACATTTCAAGACACATGCCCATTTTTCAAGCAGTCTCTAAAACACTGATACAGTACAGACACAAAAGGGAATCAAGGAGGAAGAAGGGGGAAAAAATATATAATAAAGTTATATAACAAACAAAGAGCATTGGTCCACTGATTCATGTGAGGCTTCTTAGAATGATCTTGGCTTTGCCACAATGGTGGAATGCTTGAGTATGTGCAAACTAAACTGTCCTCCTTTCTCAGTAGTGTCCAACTTGGTCTGCCCCGGCGGCGGCAAGAGCTCGAAGTTTTGGACCAAACGCCCCAAAGTGATTCCGAGAATTGGCAATGCAAGGATGATTCCAGGGCAGCTCCTTCTTCCAACACCAAAGGGAAGATACCTAAAGACATTGCCATGGGATTCTATTAATATGCACCGTCAATGTAATAAAATTTTATACAGACAATCAATCATGTATTGTTATCAGTGACTTGTACCTGAAGTCATTGCCGTTGGCCTCAACATGCTTCTCCTCCTGAAGGAACCTCTCGGGCCTAAACTCCTCTGGGTTCTTCCAGTTGGCGGGGTTATTTGCGAGCCACCATGCGTTGACCAAGATCTTGCTCTCTGCCGGGATGTCATAGCCACCGAGCTTGGCGTCGTGGAGGTTCATGTGTGGGACGAGGAGTGGGATCGCCATGCGGAGACGAAGGGTTTCCTTGATCACTGCTTGGAGGTAAGGGAGTTTTTGCAAATCTGGCTCTGTTACTTGGTGGCCTGGTCCAAGGACTGTGTCAATTTCATCCCTAACATTCTTCTGAATCTCTGGGTGGTTCACTAGCTCAGCAATTCCCCATTCAATCGACCATAAAGTTGTCTCAATTGCTGTTAACAAAACACGTTACATTAGGGAAAAAAAAAATCAACTATAGTATATACTTAAAAAATAGTATTTGAATTTATTTAATTTGTCAAGTGAAATTAATTTGACGCACAACTTATTGACTATTGGATGCGTTGGTGAAACCATTAGGTATGACATACAATTCATTAATAATTAATTAACTTAAAGTGGGATAGTTAAGTAAAGGTATCTTATGAACGTTAGGTTGATTTTTCATGGATTCCAAAAACTATACACTTAAATGACATAATATGCTATAAGTATACTTAAATATTAAATAAAATAAAAAGTTATATATATTTTATAGAATTTTTTTAAAAAGATCTATTAAGATAATAAATCGTTTATTAAAATTGGAAGTAGGAAAACATTGGTTTCATTTCACTACTCTAGATGAATCTCAATCTACAACATCCTAGTTCACTTCACAATACTATGCTCTTCACCCTTCAAAATAAAATAAAATAAAAAATACTAACACCACCTTCTAGCCACCTACCCCTCAACTCGATCAGAAATATTTTATTGCTTACTTTTCTTATCTTACATTATAATTAATCTAAACCAACTTGTGCAACTTGGTGGTGGTAGGTCCAAGGCACCATTCAAATTTGGTTTATATGTCACCTACTACCACATTAAGACAACTAAACTCTTTGGATTTGTGAAAACTTAACGTGGCTGAATCTTTTAAATTATGCAATAAGGTAACTGAATCAGTCCTCCTGCAATTTTTATATCCTTATGGCAATATAAATACGAGTAAATAAATTGCAAAATTACTGATCCACTAGCTCTAATAAAAGTCAAAACAGAGTGTATTATGTTTTGTAAAATAATATTGCAGAGTTGGTGGACCAATAATTTAAAAAGTCATAACTTATCAAAAGTTGTGAATGGAATGATAATGATAGAATCTTTTATTTTTTATTTATAAAGGTTTAGTTCAAAGATATAAAAGCACGAGTTCTCAGACAACAAAATATAATTAATAATTATGGCCAGGGATGAGTGCACCACACAGTTGAAGCATTCACCTACCCCGCTTTGTATTCAATGTTTTTTGTTTTAAAGTTTGTATAAGTAATTATGAATTCAACTATTGCATATATCTACGTGTTCCTTTTTCCTCCGTTGATAAAATGTGGCAATGGAAGAAGTAAACACATTATGAGTTTTGATAGTGACATAATTTAATAAAAATAACATCTTATCTCAGACTGCATTGAAAATATGGCATAAAAAAATTCACGTCGTGAGAATTATTAGGAAGACAAAATTATAATTAATGATTAAAAAAATGAAGAAGCAGCATGTTATTAGGAGTTACCAGCAACGTTAATGTTCTCGACAATGTAAAGGACGTTGTCTTCGTTGATTTCGCCCTTTTTCTGGGCATCCAAAATGTGATCGATGGCGCATTTCAGTTCCCCGTTATCTGAACTCCTTGTGCTTCCAAGCTTCCTGTTTTCATACAAATTTAATTTAATTTTAATTTAATTAATTAATTAACAACATATGACTTGCGTATAACAAATAACTTCTAACCAATTACTACATTAATAATTAAATTACCTATAACTCACGGCTCTATGTATCTATGTTTTCTTTTTTCAATTGACAGTTTAGTCTACGCATACCGATAGTTACACTCTACTTTCTGGAAAAAAATAATAAACATTTGTTTCTTTTATCTTTTATTTAAAAGCAATGCAAAAATTATATAACCTTGATTTGTTGAAATATTTTTTGGAAAAATCTAGGGGACCAGCAGTTTTGTTGAATTTTGGCCAGCATGTAACCAGCAGAGAAAGGTGAGTCATTGGATGAAATCTCACACCAATCTCACACCATTAGATCATCATTGATGGCTATTTGATGGCTACCAATCACAAAAGTTGCTGGTCCCCTAGCATTGCTCATATTTTTTAAAAGTAGTAATTAAAATTATTAAGACTCCCAGCCACTCTTGTTATAATAAACAAAATGCAAATGATACAAAATCCAAAACGACCAAACCAAAGTTGAATAACGGTAGAAAAGGAGTACAACACAAAAGCAAAAGAGCTTTTCGCCTTTTTCCCTTCGTCGTTCTAGGATCAATTTATCATGTCTTAATTCAAGAAGTCATGTGAAAGTGTAAATAAAAGTCACAAAAGGTAACATAGTAAAGTAGATTTCTGAGTTGTCCTATACTCCATTGTTGAGGTATCTATCTATGGGACCCCATATTTTTCAATATTGAATAAATGGTTTTGAGTATATGATATGGCACTTTTATACTCACAAATAGTATCACGATCAAGATTAGATTGGTCAAAAAATGTACACTAGATCGCAGCTCAGCTACGCACTTTAACACCACAAATTAAGGTTATCTCAAGTTCAATCATTATGCCCTGCTACTATTGCGGTCGCTGATAAGTAAATTGCTACATATACAAATTTATATTTGAATATTCGATCTTTTATTTAAAGAAATGAATGAGTTAATTACTGAACCGATAAATTTGTTTTTAGAATTAATTTAAACTAATGGCAAAAGGAAAATTAAATAAAAGAAAAGAGATGGAGATGAGAGCACTTACTTCCTCTCATCAACAAAAAAGTCTTTGAAGAGCTTCAACCTGGTTTCCTTAACCTCCTTGCAGATCTTCAAGTAACCTCTCAAGAAAGGCCTCAAGATAGGAATGAAATCACCATAGTTATACTCAAAGCTCTGAGCAAGCCTACTCCTCTCACCATTAAGTGCCTTAAGCTTCTGAAACAATGGATCCTCTTCATTCTCAAACCTCCTGTCAAACATTATCCTGTACATGTTGTTGTACATCATCAGCTGCAGCCTCCTCCTCAGCACTATCCCGGACGTCGCGGCTTCTGGATTCTTCTTAACATCCTCCACCACGCTGGCCGCCTCCGCTTCCCAACCGGGACGGTACTGCTGTACCACCTTGTTCGTGAAGAACGGCACCGTCATGATCCTCCTCATCTTCCTCCAATGCTCACCGTAAACGGTGAACACCATATCCTACCAATATATAAATATTTTTTTTAGATAAAAAACATCAAACACTTTACCAGCACTTTTACTCTTCAATTCAATTTATTTAGTCTAAAAATTTAATAATAAATTTTTAATTCACATTTTTAAACATTACTTACTAAAGTCAAAAACAATAAAAAAATAATATGCAAAAGATCCTCTTTAAAATTAGCCATTTATATAAAAAAGTATTTATTGATTGGAATTTAATTACCTGGCCCTTTCCAGTGAAGATGTCGAAGACGACGTTACGGGTGCGGGAACCGAATTCGACGCCCTGAGTGTGGAGAACCTCCTTGGCGAGGTGAGGGGAAGAAACAACGACAAGGTTGCGCTGCCCCATGCGGAGGAGGAAGATGTCGCCGAATTTCTTGGCGAGATCGGTGAGGTTGCGGTGGTTGAGGTCATCGCCGACCTGGAGCCAGTTACCGAAGATGGGAACAGGAAAGGGTCCCGGCGGAAGCTTGAATTTGCGGCCGCGGAGGGTGGAGATAACGACGGCAAGAATTGTAGCGACGAATAGGCCGACCAGAGTCTTCTCCAGGAGGAGGAGATCCATGGTTGGAGAGTTTTTATGGAATTTGGAAATGGTGTGTTTGGCGGTTATTATTTGGTAATGGAGAAATGTTTGTGTGGGTTTAGGGGGTTATATAGGAGAAGAAGAGTGTTAGTGAAATAGTTGGAGAGTAAGGTTGGGGTTAGGTGGAGCTTGTGGTCATCGCCATGTACTCAATATGTTGTGGAGACAGACTACTTGTTCTGAATTTTGTGTCCTAATAAATATAAACAATTTTATGTATACATAAAAATCCGATTATGCTATATGGCTAACTCATTTTAGTAACAAATTTAATTAAATTAGTTTAATAATTTAAAAATTTTTGTTTTAGAGAAAAATATATAAAATGATTAATTTAATATCTAATTATTAAATGAATATTAAGTGAATAATATTTTTTAATATTTACCTTATACTTAAATTAATTAATACGTTTGACTCCTAACATTTTTTATTAATTATTCCTCTATTAGAAAAAACTATTGAATAATTTTATAATTTTTTTAATAGCAAATCATGTATCTTTGGAATTTTTTTTATTAAAACAAGTTTTGTACGGATGGAGTTTGACGTTTGCAAAGATTATTAAGCACGATTTTGCAATAAATTATCTCTCCTGTACCCAATCATAATCGCCTGATAAAATAATAGATGAATAAAGATTAAGAAAAAATAATGATTAATTATTAAAATAAGTTAGTTTTTAAAAGTTTCATGTTTACATAATATATATGTATTAA
>NC_029791.2:19248708-19250310 GCF_000816755.2 Arachis ipaensis | reverse complement strand
ACCTGTTAATATTTTTAAAAATAATATATATTTAAATTTTTATTTATTTAAATATTAAAAAATAATTAAAAAAGGAATTAAAACTCGTGATCGTTACTCATTTAACAAATATTTTTGTTCAAATTGGTGGAATAGGAACGTTTTATATAACACATTGTGATTGTGAGCATTAGTAAATAGTAATTGAGTTAGGAGGGGAAGTATGTGTCTATGTGATGTCATAAGATGATGGAAAAGTGTGGACGGTGTTCGGTGTTCGGTGTTCGGTGTAAGATGAGTCTGACTTTGTTGTTTGTGTTAGGAATTGAAGAGAAGACAGAGTCACGGAGAGCGCAACCCATCGTGTGCTTTATTTTGGTTGTGGTGGTAGGTGAGCACTCAGATGAAGGGGTTGGTGGGATGTGCGAAACTTTTGAACGTACCATAAGAAAATGATTTTAATGTTTTTCTTATATCACTAAACTAAAGGACAAATTGTTATTTTTTTTTTCCTATATTTGTAGATATACATGTAGTTATTTATCTTTTATCATTAAAAAATAAGATACATAAATTCACATAAATCTCCATGTATATGTCCCAATAAAAAGATTTATTTATCTGATTTTTTTCAACTACTAGAAACATATGAAAATTAATATTAAGAATATATTTGTTTTGAGTTAATTTTAATGTACTGATAACGCAAAACGTTTTATCCAATCGTCTAATCACGGAAATTTTTTTTTTTGTTATACTAGATAACCAATGATTTTTTTGAACAACATGAACAACGGGTTTTAAAATTAACTAAATTTAAGTAAAACACATTACATTCCAAATTATTCACCTAAATCTTAATATTAAAATAACTATTTGCACACCTAATGAATTGAACATCCGATATATCTATTGTTCACATTGTTTAATATTTTCATTGTCTACCTATACTCTTTTTTTTTTTAATAAACTTTTTATATAGTTAATATAAAAATAATTATTTTAACTAATATTATATTATGTAATTAGATGTATGTATAAAATTTATACTAATAGTGTATTAAAATTATTTTTTTTTATTTTTTATTATTAAAAACAGAATTTGCATATCAGCACATACAGGTTTAGGGTTTAAGAAGTGTCACTAGAATATATGATAATGTTATTTATATATAGTCAAAATTTTGGGGTAAAAATCAATAAATCTATTAAAAGCTTTTTTAATAATCTTTTTATAGTAATTACCTTAACTTGTTAGCAAAATTCGAAAAGTATTAAACTTTCGTGTAAGGTCATACTTATATACAGAGATTTTAAGTTTTTATTTTAATATTTGTCACATATTGCTTTTTAAGTTTTGACCAAAAATAAAAATGAAATAAATGCACTTTTTTAATTTGACTTCTTAAGTCTTAACTAGCAGTATTTTTTGACGTACCTTAATTAGAACTTAGGAAATATGTGAGTGATAGGCTTGGGTGAAAGGTTCAAAATTTGTGGATGGTTTGTTGCGTCTCACGGCTTATACTGAATAATGAGATACCTGTAAGCCTCAAGCCTGTTACCACTATGTGACCTCCCTCCTCCACAGCTGTTAGGTAAATTCCTCTCCTTCACTTTTTT
>NC_029791.2:19246943-19248149 GCF_000816755.2 Arachis ipaensis | reverse complement strand
TAAGCTTTTTAAGCTTTTATTGGGCCAGACGCGTATTAAATTTTAAGTATTAGATCTAGGGCAGAACAAGTATCATTAAGATAATAGGCAGTAATAGTTAAATAGAACTTCAAAATTGCTTATCACAAGTTGGGACCAGGTTGAGATGATTGATATCGGTTGAAGATTTCAAAATAAAATCTTAATGTCAACTAATAATAAAGAAAGAAAGTGATAATTTATACTACGAAATTGCTTACTATAATAACAAAAATATTTGTACGATAATAGAAAATATATATAACTACTATAATAATGATCTAAATATAACTATTTACTCGGCTGTTTCTACTGATTGTTTGACATGGATTTAAAACATCAAAATCTAAATTTATATTTAAATTTATTAGATAAGTCATAAGTGTTCCATAAGTATTTATTAAAAAATTATAATAAAAATAATTGTTGAACCATGCATTTTCATAATGTAAAATGTTTGGTAACTAAATAAAATCAGTCAAAAACAGCCATAACTTGACTTATTTAATATTTATTAATTGTTGCGACAATTAATAAATGTTAAATAAGTCAAATTCTGACTGTTTTTTTTTTTTTTCCTAGCATTACCCTTTCATAATTTTCAGTAAAAATATTATTCTATAAATTTTGTTACTTAAATGTCTAGAATAATTTAATAAAAAAATGTTGCTAAAAAATGTCCTTAACAAAACGTCTTATTAAATCATCTAAAGGATTTAAATATCATAATATATTTGACTAGCTAGTTCTGCTTACCTTGATTTATCAATTTCAATCATGTGACGCAATTCATGTTATTAAATATTAATACATCATTGAGTATATATTATATATGACAGCAAGGTGAAGAGAATATGAATGGTGAAAAAGATATCCAAGATGCAAAGATAGATGTTGTCTTCTGACTTCTAAGCAAGAAGATCCATAAAAGAAGAGTCAAGGAGGCTAGGGATTATTTTTGTACTCTAGCTGCCAAGTATGAGGAAGATCAAAAGAAGATTGACAATGATGAATAAATAAAATGTGGGACGCTGTCTGGCCAAGCTTGCAAAAACAGAACATTTTTTGGGGACGAATATTTAGAGTAATATGATAATAAGATTTTTGAAAAATTTTGTAGTGAGTTTATAATTTTTAAAAAGAAACAAAATATTGCGGTTCTTTTCTTTTTTTTTTTTTGAAGATTTT
>NC_029791.2:19246009-19246801 GCF_000816755.2 Arachis ipaensis | reverse complement strand
GATTTTGTTGTGATAATTTTTTAAATTTTATAAAAAAAAAAATCAGAGTGACCGATATCAATATTACAAAAAATAATTTATGAATGGAAGTAATAAAGGAGATATGCAACTATATTGTGATTTGGCGTGTATTTTACAGATGTGGATCTGTTGAAGTTCAGTAACCTGCAAAACGCATATTACGTTTTACCAAACCAAAAATCAAAAAGTTGAATCACCTACAAAACGCAAGATACTTTTTGCATGAATAAAAAATCAAAAAGCTGCAACAACCTGCAAAACGCAGCATCCGATTGGCAGAGAAGCAGATCGAAGACTCGAAATGTGTTCCTGTTCCCTGCATGCAAACCGAACTTGCTTTGTTGACCATCTTCGAAGTCCAAAAACGAAAGCTGCGTTTGGCAGCTGGCTAGGCCAAAACGTAGGTTGCGTTTGGCAGTCTTTCTAGTTGTATGCACGCCACGTGTTGGAGAAGAGTGTTGAGGGGGTGTTTAAAACGCAGATTGCAACGAGAGGGGGTATTATTAAAGAGTGAAGAGTGTTGTGTGAAGGTTGTGTAAAGAGGGGTTTGGAAGGGTGTGAGGAAGCTTGTGGGAGGAAGAAAAAGAGTTGAAAGCTTAAGTTCATTTGGTTCTTAAACAAAAAATGGTCTGTGATTTTACTAGATCTGAAGATCACATTATTGAATACTTGGATCATCCTCAATGGGTAAATAATTTTTTTAAAAATTTTATGATAAATAAATTTATTTATTTGAATTTTGTTTATTTATCTTTCAACAAGTATTATGAT
>NC_029791.2:19242987-19245998 GCF_000816755.2 Arachis ipaensis | reverse complement strand
CTTTAAACACTAGCAAGAAATATGCTTTACCATAATTTTATAATTATATTTTATTTTTGTAAAATATAATTTGAAATTTTTTGTTGTAAAGTCCCACATCGGTTGGGGAAGAGAACGAAGCATGCTTTATAAGAGTGTGTACCTCTCCCTAGCATGACGCGTTTTGATGAGTGAGGCCTTGTGTGTCAAAGCGGACAATATCGTGCTAGCGGGTAGTTTGAGCTGTTACAATCAGCTAGGCGATGTTGGTATTCCACTTACGCGATGGTATTGTTTATTATTATTATTATTATTATTATTATTATTATTAATTTGTTATTCTTATTGTTATTATTATTCTGTTTTTGTTTAGGTGGAGTCATTGGCGCCGACATACAAGATATATACGGAGGCTTACTGTGCATTTTAGGTGAGGACTCGATAAAATGGGAGTTGACGATGTAAGTTGTAACCATCAATGTCCAATGTTTTTATTTAGAAGAATAACTTTTCTAATTGGCCTCTTGGTAACTAATGTGCAGTTTATATGGCAGCCGTATATGGGAGTGGGGGTTCCCGATGACCTTGCTGCCCAGTTGGTTATGTGCTCCACCCAGTCGCCGCTATTGTCATTCGAGTGCATAGAATGGCACCCGACAGATCGGGTTAGACGACAGTGTAATCGTGCCCATGGTGCACGTGTGCTTGCTATTGTATCTCCTGATCTCCCAACATGCTTTCTTTCTAATCAAGCTAGCTCGGATAAACTAATCGCACCCTGCACCATACCCCTTGCATTTCGCATAGAATGTCTGCGGCTCAGACTCATACACAGTGTAATCAACTCCTCTAGAGATAGTGTAGCTTTTGATTGCAGATATCACCGACTCTCTCGAACCAAATTCCATTCCGACACTAAACTCGTCATCTTCCACCGCAGCGTTGCCTTCACCTACGACATGCGCACCACCATCAGTCAGACAAGGCAAATAAAATAAACACTATAGGAAACTTGAGTTAATAATCATAACATACCATATTCGCATACTCAGAAAATTTCGGGACATGCATGGCTTCGAGATCTAGAGTCCGCATAAAAGACGGAACACCAAACGGGTGCTAGCTAACAATCGCATCCGCTTCATTTTGCACCTCTAGATTGCCTGCAAAGTCTCCGTCATCATTTTCATCATCGACTTCATAGTTGGCTTCGAACTCCTCTTCACTGTCATTATTATCTTCTTCCCAATCTATATCCCCGAGCTCATCAACATTGACCTCCTCGCCGACCGCGCCTAACCCTAACTGCTGTTCAAACTCAACGTACAGCTATCGGTACGTGAAATCGGATTTGTTGATAAATACACAACATCTGCTTCATACTGGCATCGTCAGTGATGGGCATTATTTGAAACTGTATCAGCCCACCAAATACTTGCACATAATTTCTGTAGAAAAGATTGCTCACCCTTTTCAAAATGTGGCTTTGAATGTTACTACAAAGTCCATTTTGCAACTCGATAAAACTCATGGTACATGGAATAGCAAATGACAACGGACATTCACAAACAAAAGTCACTCCTTCATGTGTGTTTGGTATAACCTCACCGTTATAATACACTCGCAAATTTGCAATATTTTCCATAACTTCAACCTCACCTAATCCAACTTTTTTGACACACCTAACTGCCAAACAAAATGTATAACTATCAGATATGTGCAACAAAGAAGAATAGGAGGAGTAGAAGTGGAATGAGGCATTTTGAACGAGTGTTGCTTCGTATTTATAGGTAGGCCTCTCGAATAAAATATATTTTTTAAACAAAACGCAACCTGCGTTTTATGTTTTCCGAAAAAAAAAAATCGGACATTTTCAAAACGCAACCTGCGTTTTGGGTCTTCCAAAAATAAAGTTGGCGCAAAAAGTAAAACGCATCCTGCGTTTTGTTATCTAAAAAAAATTAAAAAATGCCCATCACTAAATGCAAGCTGCGTTTGGGCTTCAATGAAATAAAAAAAAAAGGATAAGTACTTTTTTCGCCCCCAAGGTCTGGGGTCAAAATCAAAATCGTCCCTGACCTTTTTTTGTTATTAAAATCATCATCAACGTTACAAAACGTTATAAAATCATCCTTTTCTACTTCCATTTTTTTACCAAATTACCCTTTATTATTAAAAAATTATAAAATAAAATAAGCCGCCCCCGCCTCGCCGCCTCATCTGCATCGCTTTCTACTTCTGCATCTTGCTTCTGCTTTTTTGCTTCTGCTTTCTTGTTTTCTGTTTCTGCTTTTTGGTTGGTGTTATTTGGTGTTGTTGCTATTGTTTGGTGTTCTTGGTGTTGGTGTTTGTTGGTGTTGGTGGTAGTGTTTGTGTTGGTATTGGTGTTGGTGTTGGTGGTGCTGGTGCTGGTGGTGGTTGTGGTGGTAATGTTGGTGGCAGTGGAGGTGGTGGGGTGAGAAAGGTGAAGAGGAGAATGATGATGATGAGGGTATTTTGGTCCAAAAATTCGAGAAAGGATGATTTTAAAGCGTTTTTGAACGTTGGGGATGATTTTAATAAAAAAAAAAGGTTAGGGACGATTTTGATTTTGACCCCAAACCTTGGGGACGAAAAAAGTACTTATCCCTAAAAAAAATTAAAAAGCTCTCAACAATCAAAATGCACCTTGCGTTTGTTTGAATATGCTGAACAAAAAAAATTAAAAAATAAAGGAGAAAGTAAAGCGCAGGTTGCGTTTTGTGCTGACACCATAGCAGTGAATATTTTGTCCATTAGTCCATTTCAATGCACTACACCAATATGTTTTTCATAAGAAAAAAAATGAGCCTTAATATTATGCATTTTTTAATTTTATAATAAATAAATCAAATGGTCAAATTTAAACAAATCCAAAAATCAGATTTTTTTTTTGTGACTATCCAAAATTCAGGTTGAACTACTTTGAAATCGCTTGTGTGATTTTTCTTCATATGCAAGTCGGTCTATATAGTTGTTTTTATTTTTGAAGTATAAATATGAATATCAAACAT
>NC_029791.2:19241158-19242916 GCF_000816755.2 Arachis ipaensis | reverse complement strand
TAATGTTTTTTAATTGTATAAAATATTTAAAATAATTTTGTTTTAACAAATAATAATATATGTTATTTCAAAAGTCATTTCAAAAATATAGGTTAAGAATAAATTTGAATACGTCGACACCTAATAGTATTTAGATGTATTCTATTATGTTCGGAGAAGTACTTTTTAATTTTTAAGAAAAAAGATAAATAGGTTTTTGATTATTTAGATTTTTGACAAATACATTCCTGACGAAATTTAAATATGAAAAAATTTTTTACTTTCACAAACGGAAGACAATTTCATCCTTCCGTCCATTTACCTCTTACAAATCAAATGAAACTAGCTGACTTGATTGTAACGTTGTCTAGGTGTCCATTACAGTACCAAGCTAAAAGGAGGCTAAAGTTTTCAGGACAAAAAGATCCCCTGTGGCAACAATCGTTATCATTTCGAAGATTAAAAATTTTTCAGATTTACTGGTGAAGTTATTTGAGGGTTTAGGATATCTTAGCTACAAGGCAATATATTGAAAATTTCATCCCTACGAACCCTGAACTTGCTTGCATTTGCCGCCACAAGCGCATCCGGTAACCATGGTGGTCCAAGACACAACATTCCTACAAGGCATCTCATCAAAAACCCTTATGGCCCCATCAAAATCACCGCACCTAACATACCCAGCAAGCATAGTATTCCAGGTAACAACATTTTTCTGATTCATTTCATCAAACACGTAACATGCTTTTTTAACACTCCCGCACACCGCATAGAAATTCACCCAACTTGTCTCCACAAACACATTGTAGTAATATCCTTTTACCAAAACCTTGCAATGCACCTGCTCCTTTTCTCCAACCAACCCACCACGTGCACATGCACTAAGAAGGAACGAGATCAAGCTTTGACCCAGAGGCCACCATGCAATTGTAGCACTCCACAAATTTGAAAGGAGTTGCTGGAGTTCGGGCATCGGCCTTGATGATCTGGTTCCAGTGGGTGGTGGTAGGTTTATGGAGGGTGGAGAAGAGGGTATGGGCATGGTGGATGTGGCCATAGAAGACGTATAAAGAAAGGAGCTTGAAGAAGAAGTTGTTCTTGTGAGAGAGGGAGTTAAAGATTAGTTGGGTGTGGGTTTGGAGGAGAATGTTGAGGTTATTGCATCGTTGCAAAATGTAGAACACGTGCTGCTGAAATCAATATATTAACTTTTCTCGAAACGATAACGTTTGTTGTCATTAGGGATCTTTTTGTCCTACAAATTTTAGTTTCCTTCTAGCATAGCACCATAACGGATACTTGGACAACGTTACAACCAGGTCAGTTAGTTCCGTTTGATTTGTGAGAGACAAATGAATGAAATGATAAAATTGTCTTCCATTTATAAAAGTCGGGGATCTTTTGTATTTAAATTTCGTCAAAGATGTATTTGTTAAAAATTTTAAAAGTCATGATCTATTTATTCTTTTTCCTAATTTTTATTAAGACATAGTTAAACACAGAAAACATGCATATCGAACGAATATCAAATTTGTATCGTATTTGAAATATATCTGACATACGGACATAATAACTCAATGAAACTTCTGTGCTTCATACTATTTTACACCACTCTCTTCTACAAGTGTGCATTTTTCTCTTCCTTCTACCATATAAAAATTACTTTTAGCTGAGTATGTTAAGGACTTATAAATTCTCTAATGTTTCTAGAATACATTTGAGATATTTATTTTCTAAAAACTTAAGTTTATTTAAAATTGGTTAAAAATTTATTTAATA
>NC_029791.2:19235309-19237542 GCF_000816755.2 Arachis ipaensis | reverse complement strand
AAAATTATTAATGAAATTCACACTTTAATTTAATAAATAAAATTTAGTGGGTAACTAAATATGATTTTTTTTTACGTGGAGATAACATTGTTGTTAAAACTATTTTATGAATTCTGTTATAAATAAAATAAAACAAATACAATCTTACCCAAATTTTCTAAAATAAATGTGGTTACAATTTTATCTAACTTTTTATCATAGTCTCGAACTTTAATATTGAAATTTTGTAGTGATTTTTCTACTTTAATCTGAATTAAAGTACACTTTACCATCACCTTCACCTTTTCAATAGATATTGACATTCACGTCACCTCATATGGCCAATCCTACAGCAGTACTAGCTTTTTTCTATAAATTTCAGCCAGATCCTGCAACACCGCAAATCATTAAAATGTTAATTTGGCTTAGCACGGTTAGATAAATAGTAAATTTCTTTAATTCGTATATACTATTTATATTTAGTTCTCCTTTGAGGTGTATTTTTTACTAAGTGTATATTATTCTATCGTAAGTTTGCACCAGATAATAATACCTGTACAAAAAATCTTATCCGAATTATAACACCGGATAGCCTAGCTACAAGAAGATTTTCCAAGAGGTTAGAGATAGATGGTTTGACAAGTGGGTAGTAAGTTAGTTATTTAATATTAGTTACATTTCATTCATAATTTTATGACATCAGCTTTTGACCATATATTATTTTAATTGTGTAGGAGAAATTTACATGGGATGAGGCCTATGCATAACCAGATGATAAATATCTTCTTCCACCGCATGACGAAGCATCTTCAGCAGATGTTAGTGCGTGGACGTGCGAATGAAGAGGGAGCACCTGATGTAATGGTTTTTACCCGACATTAAGAAGACCCTGTATGTGTAGGATAGGGATGGGGGTTTCAAACATCGTCAGGCCATGAATAGGGACAACAGGGCGTCGAGGTACACAGGGGTTCGATCACGATTATGAAGACAAAGGACAAAATGGTATAACTTCTTTAAATATCTTAGCTAGTTTATCTTTATTTCTTTAATTAATTGTCACTTGTTTTAATATGCTTATCTAATATGTGTAGACAAAGTCACTGCAGCATCCTATTTCGATGTCGAAGGTCTTCAAGCAAACTCATACACTTAAGGAGAAGAATGAGAGGTTTGTTAATTAGCGGTCTACGGACTTTTATGTAAGTAATAAACATTTTATAAAATTTAATAACATATTATGATATCACCTCTTATATTGACATTGACATTTAATGTGTTAGGATTTATACACTCAGAACTTAGAGGTCGCGACATAGTAATCTCAGTAGACGCAAATGATGGCAACTCCACGAGCGCATCTGTGGGGATCCTGAAGCCGTATGGCGCCAGACTACATTCGAGCCGCAGAAGAACAATATCTTTGGAGTAAAGTCGTTATTCACCAGCAATCTGTGCACATCCACCTTCAAGGCTTACTCTACCTTGGTTACTGGTGGACGAAATTGTGATCACATTAACGTCTGTCACTAACGCCCTGCAATCGCGAGTTCGGAGCTCGTCACAGTCATTCAATCATTGAATTCTACTCAGAATACCACAGACAAGGTTTAGACCTTCCGGATTCTCTTGAATGCCGCCATCATTCTAGCGTACGCCACGAAGATTCTGGTTAGGAGATATAAGAGATACTCATTCTAGCTTAATTCATGTAGAACAGAAGTGTTTGTCAGGCACGCGTTCATAAGGGGGAAGGATGATGAGCGTCACACATAATCATCACCTTCATCACGTTCTTGGGTGCGAATGGATATCTTAGAAGAGAAATAAGAAGAATTGAATAGAAAACAGTAGTACTTTGCATTAATCTTTGAGGAACAGCAGAGCTCCACACCTTAATCTATGGAGTGTAGAAACTCTACCGTTAAAAATACATAAGTGAAAAGTCCAGGCATGGCCGAGAGGCCAGCCTCTCTTATCTAAGAACCAGGCGTCCAAAGATGTCTAATACAATAGTAAGAGGTCCTATTTATAATAAACTAGTCACTAGGGTTTACATGCGTAAGTAATTGATGCATAAATCCACTTCCTGGGCCCACTTGGTGTGTGTTTGGGCTGAGCCTGAGTGTTGCACATGCAGAGGCCATTTGTGGAGTTGAACGCCAGTTTCTGTGCCAGTTTGGGCATTCAACTCTGGTTTTGGATCCTTTTCTGGCGCTGGACGCCAGATTTGGGTAGAAAGCTGGCGTTGAAT